>NW_025956643.1:0-31493 GCF_023159225.1 Perognathus longimembris pacificus
AACTCCTCAGAAGAATCTGATTTGTGGTGAGGGGGAGAGAGACAAAAGCTCACTTAGGAACGACATGAACATGCTGTGTACGTAGCTGTTTATCAGTAAATATCTACACTGAGATTAAGAAAAGCAGTAGCTTAATAAATTAAGTACTTCCTGGTATGGTTACTGTACTGGTAATTCCCAAAAAGAATCTGGATTGTGGTGAGGGAACAGAAATAAAGCTCATTTAGGACCTGCACTTGCGAAGGGGGTAGGCAGCTGTATATCAGAGAGTAAACATTCTGAGAATAAAAAACAGCTGGAGCTTGTTAAGGTAATTACACAGGGGGAAAGGATAATGTACTGGGAACTCCTCAGAAGAATCTGATTTGTGGTGAGGGGAGAGAGACAAAAGCTCACTTAGGAACGACATGAACATGCTGTGTACGTAGCTGTTTATCAGTAAATATCTCCACTGAGATTAAGAAAAGCAGTAGCTTAATAAATTAAGTACATCCTGGTATGGTTACTGTACTGGTAACTCCCCAAAAGAATCTGGATTGTGGTGAGGGAACAGAGAAAAAAGCTCATTTAGGACCTGCACTTACAAAGGTGGTAGGCAGTTGTATATCAGGAGTAAACCTTCTGAGAATAAAAACAGCAGAGCTTGTAAAGGTAGTTACACAGGGGGAAAGGATAATGTACTGGGAACTCCTCAGAAGAATCTGATTTGTGGTGAGGGGGAGAGAGATAGAAGCTCATTTAGGAACGACATGAACCTGCTGCATAGGTAGCTGTTTATCAGTAAATATCTCCACTGAGATTAAGAAAAGCAGTAGCTTAATAAATTAAGTACTTCCTGGTATGCTTACTGTACTGGTAACTCCCCAAAAGAATCTGGATTGTAGTGAGGGGGAGAGAGATAAAAGCTCATTTAAGAACGACATGAACATGCTGCTTAGGTAGCTGTTTATCAGGAAATATCTCCACTGAGATTAAGAAAAGCAGTAGCTTAATAAATTAAGTACTTCCTAGTATGGGTACTGTACAGGTAACTCCCCAAAAGAATCTGGATTGTGGTGAGGGAACAGAGAAAAAAGCTCATTTAGGACCTGCACTTACGAAGGGGGTAGGCAGGCTGTATATCAGGGAGTAAACCTTCTGAGAATAAAAACAGCTGGAGCTTGTTAAGGTAATTACACAGGGGGAAAGGATAATGTACTGGGAACTCCTCAGAAGAATCTGATTTGTGGTGAGGGGAGAGAGATAAAGGCTCATTTAGGAAAGACATGAACATGCTGCGTAGGTAGCTGTTTATCAGTAAATATCTCCACTGAGATTAAGAAATGTTGTAGCTTAATAAATTAAGTAATTCCTGGTATGGTTACTCTACTGGTAACTCCGCAAAAGAATATGGATTGTGGTGAGGGAACAGAGAAAAAAGCTCATTTAGGACCTGCACTTACGAAGGGGGTAGGCAGCTGTATATCAGGGAGTATACCTTCTGAGAATAAAAACAGCTGGAGCTTGTTAAGGTAATTACACAGGGGAAAGGATAATGTACTGGGAACTCCTCAGAAGCATCTGATTTGTGGTGAGGGGGAGAGAGATAAAAGCTCATTTACGAACGACATGAACATGCTGCGTAGGGTAGCTGTTTATCAGTAAATATCTTCCTTGAGATTAAGAAAAGCAGCAGCTTAATAAATTAAGTACTTCCTGGTATGGTTACTGTACTGGTAACTCCCCAAAAGAATCTGGATTGTGGGGAGGGAACAGAGAAAAAAGCTCATTTAGGACCTGCACTTACGAAGGGGGTAGGCAGCTGTATAACAGGGAGTAAACCTTCTGAGAATAAAAACAGCTGGAGCTTCTTAAGGTAATAACACAGGGGAAAGGATAATGTACTGGGAACTCCTCAGAAGAATCTGATTTGTGGAGAGGGGAGAGAGATAAAAGCTCATTTAGGAACGACATGAACATGCTGCGTAGGTCGCTGTTTATCAGTAAATATCTCCACTGAGATTAAGAAAAGCAGTAGCTTAATAAATTAAGTACTTCCTGGTATGGTTACTGTACTGGTAACTCCCGAAAAGAATCTGGATTGTGGTGAGGGAACTGAGAAAAAAAGCTCATTTAGGACCTGCACTTACGAAGGGGGTAGGCAGCTGTATATCAGGGAGTAAACCTTCTGAGAATAAAAATAGCTGGAGCTTGTAAAGGTAACTACACAGGGGAAAGGATAAAGTACTGGGAACTCCTCAGAAGAATCTGTTTGTTGGTGAGGGGACAGAGCTAAAAGCTCATTTAGGTACGACATGAACATGCTGCGTAGTTAGATGTTTATCAGTAAATATCTCCACTGAGATGAAGAAAAGCAGTAGCTTAATAAATTAAGTACTTCCTGGTATGGTTACTGTACTGGTAAACTCCCCAAAAGAATCTGGATTGTGGTGAGGGAACAGAGAAAAATGCTCATTTAGGACCTGCACTTACGAAGGGGGTAGGCAGCTCTATATCAGGGATTAAACCTTCTGAGAATAAAAACAGTTGGAGCTTGTTAAGGTAATTACACAGGGGAAAGGAGAATGTACTGGGAACTCCTCAGAAGAACCTGATTTGTGGTGAGTGGAGAGAGATAAAAGCTCATTTATGAACGACATGAACATGCTGCGTAGGTAGCTGTTTATCAGTAAATATCTCCACTGAGATTAAGAAAAGTAGTAGCTTAATAAATTAAGTAATTCCTGGTATGGTTACTCTACTGGTAACTCCCCAAAAGAATCTGGATTGTGGGTGAGGGAAAGAGGAAAAAAGCTCATTTAGGACCTGCACTTACGAAGGGGGTAGGCAGCTGTATATCAGGGAGTATACCTTCTGAGAATAAAAACAGCTGGAGCTTGTTAAGGTAATTACACAGGGGAAAGGATATTGTACTGGGAACTCCTCAGAAGAATCTGATTTGTGGTGAGGGGGAGATAGATAAAAGCTCATTTACGAACGACATGAACATGCTGCGTAGGTAGCTGTTTATCAGTAAATATCTCCACTGAGATTAAGAAAAGCAGTAGCTTAATAAATTAAGTACTTCCTGGTATGGTTACTGTACTGGTAACTCCCCAAAAGAATCTGGATTGTGGGGAGGGAACAGAGAAAAAAGCTCATTTAGGACCTGCACTTACGAAGGGGGTAGGCAGCTGTATATCAGGGAGTAAACCTTCTGAGAATAAAAACAGATGGAGCATGTTAAGGTAATTACACAGGGGAAAGGATAATGTACTGGGACCTCCTCAGAAGAATCTGATTTGTGGTGAGGGGAGAGAGATAAGAGCTCATTAGTAACCACATGAACATGCTGCTTAGGTGGCTGTTTATCAGTAAATATCTCCACTGAGATTAAGGAAAGCAGTAGCTTAATAAATTAAGTACGACCTGGTATGGTTACTGTACTGGTAACTCCCCAAAAGAATCTGGATTGTGGGGAGGGAACAGAGAAAAAAGCTCATTTAAGACCTACACTTACGAAGGGGGTAGGCAGCTGTATATCAGGGAGTAAACCTTCTGAGAATGAAAACAGCTGGAGCTTGTTAAGGTAATTACACAGGGGAAAGGATAATGTACTGGGAACTCCTCAGAAGAATCTGATTTGTGGTGAGTGGAGAGAGATAAAAGCTCATTTAAGAACGACATGAACATGCTGCATACGTAGCTGTTTATCAGTGAATATCTCCACTGAGTTTAAGAAAAGCAGTAGCTTAATAAATTAAGTAATTCCTGGTATGGATACTGTACTGGTACCTCCCCAAAAGAATCTGGATTGTAGTGAGGGGAGAGAGATAAAAGCTCATTTAGGAACGACATGAACCTGCTGCTTAGGTAGCTGTTTATCAGTAAATATCTCCACTGAGATTAAGAAAAGCAGTACCTTAATAAATTAAGTACTTCCTGGTATGGTTACTGTACTGGTAACTCCCCAAAAAAATCTGGATTGTGGTGAGGGAACAGAGAAAAAAGCTCATTTAGGACCTGCACTTACGAAGGGGGTAGGCAGCTGTATATCAGGGAGGAAACCTTCTGAGAATAAAAACAGCTGGAGCTTGTTAAGGTAATTACACAGGGGAAAGGATAATGTACTGGGAACTCCTCAGAAGAATCTGATTTGTGGTGAGGGGAGAGAGATAAAAGCTCATTTAGGAACGACATGAACATGCTGCGTAGGTAGCTGTTTATAAGTAAATATCTCCACTGAGAGTAAGAAAAGCAGTAGCTTAATAAATTAAGTACTTCCTGGTATGGTTACTGTACTGGTAACTCCCCAAAAGAATCTGGATTGTGGTGAGGGAACAGAGAAAAAACTCATTTAGGACCTGCACTTACGAAGGGGGTAGGCAGCTGTATATCAGGGAGTAAACCTTCTGAGAATAGAGACACCTGGAGCTTGTTAAGGTAATTACACAGGGGAAAGGATAATGTACTGGGAACTCCTCAGAAGAATCTGATTTGTGGTGAGGGGAGAGAGGTAAAAGCTCATTTAGGAACGACATGAACATGCTGCGTAGGTAGCTGTTTATCAGTAAATATCTCCACTGAGATTAAGGAAAGCAGTACCTTAATAAATTAAGTAATTCCTGGTATGGTTACTGTACTGGTAACTCCCCAAAAGAATCTGGATTGTGGTGATGGAACAGAGAAAAAAGCTCATTTAGGACCTGCACTTACGAAGGGGGTAGGCAGCAGTATATCAGGGAGTAAACCTTCTGAGAATAAAAACAGCTGGAGCTTGTTAACGTAATTACACAGGGGAAAGGATAAAGTACTGGGAACTCCTCAGAAGAATCTGATTTGTGGTGAGGGGAGAGAGATAAAAGCTCATTTAGGAACGACATGAACATGCTGCGTAGGTAGCCGTTCATCAGTAAATATCTCCACTGAGATTAAGAAATGCAGTAGCTTAAGAAATTAAGTATTTCCTGGTATGGTTACTGTACTGGTAAATCCCCACAAGAACCTGGATTTTGGTGAGGGAACAGAGAAAAAAGCTCATTTAGGACCTGCACTTAGAAAGGGGTAGGCAGCTCTATATCAGGGAGTAAACCTTCTGAGAATAAAAACAGCTGGAGCTTGTTAAGGTAATTACACAGGGGAAAGGATAATGTACTGGGAACTCCTCAGAAGAATCTGATTTGTGGTGAGGGGAGAGAGATAAAAGCTCATTTAGGAACGACATGAACATGCTGCGTAGGTAGCTGTTTATCAGTAAATATCTCCACTGAGATTAAGAAAAGCAGTAGCTGAATAAATTAAGTACTTCCTGGTATGTGCACTGTACTGGTAACTCCCCAAAAGAATCTGGATTGTGGTGAGGGAACAGAGAAAAAAGCTCATTTAGGACCTGCACATACGAAGGGGGCAGGCAGCTGTATATCAGGGAGTAAACCATCTGAGAATAAAAACAGCTGGAGCTTGTTAAGGTAATTACACAGGGGAAAGGATAATGTACTGGGAACTCCTCAGAGGAATTTGATTTGTGGTGAGGGGAGAGAGATAAAAGCTCATTTAGGAACGACATGAACATGCTGCGTAGGTAGCTGTTTATCAGTAAATATCTCCACTGAGATTAAGAAAAGCAGTAGCTTAATAAATTAAGTACTTCCTGCTATGGATACTGTACTGGTAACTCCCCAAAAGAATCTGGATTGTGGTGAGGGAACAGAGAGAAAAGCTCATTTAAGACCTGCACTTATGAAGGGGGTAGGCAGCTGTATAACAGGGAGTAAACCTTGTGCGAATAAAAACAGCTGGAGCTTGTTAAGGTAATTACACAGGGGAAAGGATAATGTACTGGGAACTCCTCAGAAGAATCTGATTTGTGGTGAGGGGAGAGAGATAAAAGCTCATTTAGGAACGACATGGACATGCTGCGTACGTAGCTGTTTATCAGTAAATATCTCCACTGAGATTAAGAAAAGCAGTAGCTTAATAAATTAGGTACTTCCAGGTATGGTTTCTGTACTGGAAACTCCCCAAAAGAATCTGGATTTTGGTGAGGGAACAGAGAAAAAAGTTCATTTAGGACCTGCACTTACGAAGTGGGTAGGCAGCTGTATATCAGGGACTATACCTTCTGAGAATAAAAACAGCTGGAGCTTGTTAAGGTAATTACACAGGGGAAAGGATAATGTACTGGGAACTCCTCAGAAGAATCTGATTTGTGGTGAGTGGAGAGAGGTAAAAGCTCATTTAGGAACGACATGAACATGGTGCGTAGGTAGCTGTTTATCAGTAAATATCTCCACTGAGATTAAGAAAAGCAGTAGCTTAATAAATTAAGTACTTCCTGGTATGGTTACTGTACTGGTAACTCCCCAAAAGAATCTGGATTGTGATGAGGGAACAGAGAAAAAAGCTCATTTAGGACCTGCACTTACGAAGGGGGTAGGCAGCTGTATATCAGGAAGTAAACCTTCTGAGAATAAAAACACCTGGAGCTTGTTAAGGTAATTACACAGGGGAAAGGATAATGTACTGGGAACTCCTCAGAAGAATCTGATTTGTGGTGAGGGGAGAGAGGTAAAAGCTCATTTAGGAACGACATGAACATGCTGCGTAGGTAGCTGTTTATCAGTAAATATCTCCACTGAGATTAAGGAAAGCAGTACCTTAATAAATTAAGTACTTCCTGGTATGGTTACTGTACTGGTAACTCCCCAAAAGAATCTGGATTGTGGTGATGGAACAGAGAAAAAAGCTCATTTAGGACCTGCACTTACGAAGTGGTTAGGCAGCTGTATATGAGGGAGTAAACCTTCTGAGAATAAAAACTGCTGGAGCTTGTTAACGTAATTACACTGGGGAAAGGATAAAGTACTGGGAACTCCTCAGAAGAATCTGATTTATGGTGAGGGGAGAGAGATAAAAGCTCATTTAGGAACGACATGAACATGCTGCTTACGTAGCTGTTTATCAGTAAATATCTCCACTGAGATTAAGAAAAGCAGTAGCTGAATAAATCATTTACTTCCTGGTATGTGCACTGTACTGGTAACTCCCCAAAAGAATCTGGATTGTGGTGAGGGAACAGAGAAAAAAGCTCATTTAGGACCTGCACATACGAAGGGGGCAGGCAGCTGTATATCAGGGAGTAAACCTTGTGAGAATAAAAACAGCTGGAGCTTGTTAATGTAATTACACAGGGGAAAGGATAATGTACTGGGAACTCAGAAGAATCTGATTTGTGGTGAGGGTAGAGAGATAAACGCTCATTTAGGAACGACATGAACATGCTGCGTACGTTGCTGTTTATCAGTAAATATCTCCACTGAGATTAAGAAAAGCAGTAGCTTAATAAATTAAGTACTTCCTGGTATGGTTACTGTACTGGTAACTCCCCAAAAGAATCTGGATTGTGGTGAGGGAACAGAGAAAAAAGCTCATTTAGGACCTGTACTTACGAAGGGGGTAGGCAGCTGTATATCAGGGAGTAAACCTTCTGAGAATAAAAACAGCTGGAGCTTGTTAAGGTAATTACACAGGGGAAAGGATAATGTACTGGGAACTCCTCAGAAGAATCTGAATTGTGGTGAGGGGAGAGAGATAAAAGCTCATTTAGGAACGACATGAACATGCTGCGTAGGTAGCTGTTTATCAGTAAATATCTCCACTGAGATTAAGAAAAGCAGTAGCTTAATAAATTAGGTACTTCCAGGTATGGTTACTGTACTGGTAACTCCCCAAAAGAATCTGGATTGTGGTGAGGGAACAGAGAAAAAAGTTCATTTAGGACCTGCACTTACGAAGTGGGTAGGCAGCTGTATATCAGGGACTATACCTTCTGAGAATAAAAATAGCTGGAGCTTGTTAAGGTAATTACACAGGGGAAAGGATAATGTACTGGGCACTCCTCAGAGGAATCTGATTTGTGGTGAGGGGAGAGAGATAAAAGCTCACTTAGGAACGACATGAATATGATGCGTAGGTAGCTGTTTATCAGTAAATATCTCCACTGAGATTAAGAAAACCAGTAGCTTAATAAATTAAGTACTTCCTGGTATGGTTACTGTACTGGTAACTCCCCAAAAGAATCTGGATTGTGGTGAGGGAAGAGAGAAAAAAGCTCATTTAGGACCTGCACTTACGAAGGGGGTAGGCAGCAGTATATCAGGGAGTAAACCTTCTGAGAATAAAAACAGCTGGAGCTTGTTAAGGTAATTACACAGGGGAAAGATATTGTACTGGAAACTCCTCAGAAGAATCTGCTTTGAGGTGAGGGGAGAGAGATAAAAGCTCATTTAGGAACGACATGAACATGCTGCGTATGTAGCTGTTTATCAGTAAATATCTCCACTGAGATTAAGAAAAGCAGTAGCTTAATAAATTAAGTACTTCCTGGTATGGTTACTGTACTGGTAACTCCGCAAAAGAATCTGGATTGTGGTGAGGAAACAGAGAAAAAAGCTCATTTAGGACCTGCACTTACGAAGGGGGTAGGCAGCTGTATATCAGGGAGTAAACCTTCTGAGAATAAAAACAGCTGGAGCTTGTTAAGGTAATTACACAGGGGAAAGGATAATGTACTGGGAACTCAGAAGAATCTGATTTGTGGTGACGGTAGAGAGATAAAAGCTCATTTAGGAACGACATGAACATGCTGCGTAGGTAGCTGTTTATCAGTAAATATCTCCACTGAGATTAATAAAAGCAGTAGCTTAATAAATTAAGTACTTCCTGGTATGGTTACTGTACTGGTAACTCCCCAAAAGAATCTGGATTGTGGTGAGGGAACAGAGAAAAAAGCTCATTTAGGACCTGTACTTACGAAGGGGGTAGGCAGCTGTATATCAGTGAGTAAACCTTCTGAGAATAAAAACAGCTGGAGCTTGTTAAGGTAATTACACAGGGGAAAGGATAATGTACTGGGAACTCCTCAGAAGAATCTGAATTGTGGTGAGGGGAGAGAGATAAAAGCTCATTTAGGAACGACATGAACATGCTGCGTAGGTAGCTGTTTATCAGTAAATATCTCCACTGAGATTAAGAAAAGCAGTAGCTTAATAAATTAGGTACTTCCAGGTATGGTTACTGTACTGGTAACTCCCCAAAAGAATCTGGATTTTGGTGAGGGAACAGAGAAAAAAGTTCATTTAGGACCTGCACTTACGAAGTGGGTAGGCAGCTGCATATCAGGGACTATACCTTCTGAGAATAAAAATAGCTGGAGCTTGTTAAGGTAATTACACAGGGGAAAGGATAATGTACTGGGCACTCCTCAGAGGAATCTGATTTGTGGTGAGGGGAGAGAGATAAAAGCTCATTTAGGAACGACATGAACATGCTGCGTAGGTAGCTGTTTATCAGTAAATATCTCCACTGAGATTAAGAAAACCAGTAGATTAATAAATTAAGTACTTCCTGGTATGGTTACTGTACTGGTAACTCCCCAAAAGAATCTGGATTGTGGTTTGGGAACAGAGAAAAAAGCTCATTAAGGACCTGCACTTACGAAGGGGTAGGCAGCTGTATTTCAGGGAGTACACCTTCTGAGAATAAAAACAGCTGGAGCTTGTTAAGGTAATTACACAGGGGAAAGGATAATGTACTGGGAACTCCTCAGAAGAATCTGATTTGTGGTGAGGGGAGAGAGATAAAAGCTCATTTAGGAACGACATGAACATGCTGCGTAGGTAGCTGTTTATCAGTAAATATCTCCACTGAGATTAAGAAAAGCAGTAGCTTAATAAAGTAAGTACTTCCTGGTATAGTTACTATACTGGTAACTCCCCAAAAGAATCTGGATTGTGGTGAGGGAACAGAGAAAAAAACTCATTTAGGACCTGCACTTACGAAGGTGGTAGGCAGCTGTATATCAGGGAGTAAACCTTCTGAGAATAAAAACAGCTGGAGCTTGTTAAGGTAATTACACAGGGGAAAGTGTAATGTACCGGGAACTCCTCAGAAGAATCTGATTTGTGGTGAGGGGAGAGAGATAAATGCTCATTTAGGAACGACATGGACATGCTGCGTAGGTAGCTGTTTATCAGTAAATATCTCCACTGAGATTAAGAAAAGCAGTAGTTTAATAAATTAAGTACTTCCTGGTATGGTTGCTGTACTGGTAACTCCCCAAAAGAATCTGGATTGTGGTGAGGGAACAGAGAAAAAAGCTCATTTAGGACCTGCACTTACGAAGGGGGTAGGCAGCTGTATATCAGGGAGTAAATCTTCTGAGAATAAAAACAGCTGGAGCTTGGTAAGGTAATTACACAGAGGAAAGGATAATGTACTGGGAACTCCTCAGAAGAATCTGATTTGTGGTGAGGGGAGAGAGATAAAAGCTCATTTAGGAACGACATGAACATGCTGCGTAGGTAGCTGTTTGTCAGTAAATATCTCCACTGAGATTAAGAAAAGCAGTAGATTAATAAATTAAGTACTTCCTGGTATGGTTACTGTACTGGTAACTCCCCAAAAGAATATGAATTGTGGTGAGGGAACAGAGAAAATAGCTCAATTAGGACCTGCACTTACGAAGGGGGTAGGCAGCTATATATCAGGGAGTATCCCTTCTGAGAATAAAAACAGCTGCAGCTTGTTAAGGTAATTACACAGGGGAAAGGATAATGTACTGGGAACTCCTCAGAAGAATCTGATTTGTGTTGAGGGGAGAGAGATAAAAGCTCATTTGGAACGATATGAACATGCTGCGTAGGTAGCTGTTTATCAGTAAATATCTACACTGAGATGAAGAAAAGCAGTAGCTTAATAAGTTAAGTACTTCCAAAAGCTATACCCTTAGAAACGCATAAGATGATGCTAATTGAAATGAACTCCATGTTATGGAAACAAGTGATATATCACAGTTGTAACCACTTTCAACGTCCTATGTGTATGTGTAGTTTCTATTATAGATATGTTTTGTATCACCTTCCTATGTTTGTACCTACACTATCTTGGTAATCTTATCTGAGTATATTGGAAACCGTGTTTACTGGTATTCGAAGTAGGAAATTCAAAGGGAATACCAAATTCGAGTGACACAGGGTAAAAAAAAAGAGAAATAACTACAAAAGCAATACTTCCAAAACTGTTTGGGGTAAGTGAACTGAACACCAGGAGGGAGGAGACAAAGGGGGGAGGGAGGAGGGCATGAGGGAAAAGGCAACAAACAGTACAAGAAATGTATCCAATGCACAACGTATGATACTCTAACCTCTCTGTACCTCAGTTTGATAATAAAAATTTGAGAAATAAAAATAAATTAAGTACTTCCTGGTATGGTTACTGTACTGGTAACTCCCCAAAAGAATCTGGATTGTGGTGAGGGAACCGAGAAAAAAGCTCATTTAGGACCTGCACTTACGAAGGGGGTAGACAGCTGTATATCAGGGAGTAATCCTTCTGAGAATATAAACAGCTGGAGCTTGTTAAGGTAATTACACAGGGGAAAGGATAATGTACTGGGAACTCCTCAGAAGAATCTGATTTGTGGTGAGGCGAGAGAGATAAAAGCTCATTTAGGAACGACATGACCATGCTGCTTACGTAGCTGTTTATCAGAAAATATCTCCACTGAGATTAAGAAAAGCAGTAGCTTAATCAATTAAGTACTTCCTGGTATGGTTACTGTACTGGTAACTCCCCAAAAGAATCTGGATTGTGGTGAGGGAACAGAGAAAAAAGCTCATTTAGGACCTGCACTTACGAAGGGGATAGGCAGCTGTATATCAGGGAGTAAACCTTCTGAGAATAAAAACAGCAGGAGCTTGTTAAGGTAATTAAACAGGGGAAAGGATAATGTACTGGGAACTCCTCAGAAGAATCTGATTTGTGCTGAGGGGAGAGAGATAAAAGGTCATTTAGGAACGACATGAACATGCTGCATAAGTAGCTGTTTATCAATAAATATCTCCACTGAGATTAAGAAAAGCAGTAGCTTAATAAATTAAGTACTTCCTGGTATGGTTACTGTACTGGTAACTCCCCAAATGAATTTGTATGGTAGTAAGGACACAGAGAAAAAAGCTCATTTAGGACCTGCACTGACGGAGGGGATAGGCAGCTGTATATCAGGCAGTATCCCTTCTGAGAATAAAAACAGCTGGAACTTGTTAAGGTAATTACACAGGGGAAAGGATAATGTACTGGGAACTCCTCAGTTGAATCTGATTTGTGGTGAGGGGAGAGAGATAAAAGCTCATTTATGAACAACATGAAAATGCTGCATAGGTAGCTGTTTATCAGTAAATATCTCCACTGAGATTAAGAAAAGCAGTATCTTAATAAATTAAGTACTTCCTGGTATGGTTACTGTACTGGTAACTCCCCAAAAAACCTGGATTGTGGTGAGGGAACAGAGAAAAAAGCTCAATTAGGACCTGAACTTACGAAGGGGGTAGGCAGTTGTATATCAGGGAGTACACCTTCAGAGAATAAAAACAGCTGGAGCTTGTTAAGGTAATTACACACGGGAAAAGATAATGGACTGGGAACTCCTTAGAAGAATCTGATTTGTGGTGAGGGGAGAGAGATAAAACCTCAATTAGGAACGACATGAACATGCTGCATATGTAGCTGTTTATCAGTAAATATCTCCACTGAGATTAAGAAAAGCAGTAGCTTAGGGGCTGGGGATATAGCCTAGTGGCAAGAGTGCCTGCCTCGGATACACGAGGCCCTAGGTTCGATTCCCCAGCACCACATATACAGAAAACGGCCAGAAGCGGCGCTGTGGCTCAAGTGGCAGAGTGCTAGCCTTGAGCGGGAAGAAGCCAGGGACAGTGCTCAGTCCCTAAGTCCAAGGCCCAGGAGTGGCCAAAAAAAAAAAAAAGAAAAGCAGTAGCTTAATAAATTAAGTACTTCCTGGTATGGTTAATGTACTGGTAACTCCCCAAAGGAATCTGGATTGCATTGAGGGAACAGAGAAAAAAGCTCATTTAGGAACTGCACTTACGAAGTGGGAAGGCAGCTGTATGTCAGGGAGTAAAACTTCTGAGAATAAAAACAGCTGGAGCTTGTTAACGTAATTACACAGGGGAAAGGATAATGTACTGGGAACTCCTCAGAAGAATCTGATTTGTGGTGAGGGGAGAGAGATAAAAGCTCATTTAGGAACGACATGAAAATGCTGCATGGGTAGCTGTTTATCCGTAAATATCTCCAATGAGATTAAGAAAAGAAGTAGCTTAATAAATTAAGTACTTCCTGGTATGGTTACTGTACTGGTAACTCCCCAAAAGAATCTTGATTGTGGTGAGGGAACAGAGAAAAAAGCTCATTTAGGAACTGCACTTACTAAGGGGGTAGGCAGCTGTATATCAGGGAGTAAACCTTCTGAGAATAAAAACAGCTGGAGCTTGTTAAGGTAATTACACAGGGGAAAGGATAATGTACTGGGAACTCCTCAGAAGAATCTGATTTGTGGTGAGGGGAGAGAGAAAAAAGCTCATTTAGGAACGACATGAACATGCTGCGTAGGTAGCTGTTTATCAGTAAATATCTCCACTGAGATTAAGAAAAGCAGTAGCTTAATGAATTAAGTACTTCCTGGTATGGTTACTGTACTGGTAGCTCCCCAAAAGAATCTGGATTGTGGTGAGGGAACAGAGAAAAAAGCTCATTTAGGAACTGCACTTACGAAGGTGGTAGGCAGCTGTATATCAGGGAGTAAACCTTCTGAGAATAAAAACAGCAGGAGCTTGTTACGGAAATTACACAGGGGAAAGGATAATGTACTGGGAACTCCTCAGAAGAATCTGATTAGTGGTGAGGGGAGAGAGAAAAAAGCTCATTTAGGAACGACATGAACATGCTGCATAGGTAGCTATTTATCAGTAAATATCTCCACTGAGATTAAGAAAAGCAGGAGCTTAATAAATTAAGTACTTAATGGTATGGTTACTGTACTGGTAACTCCCCAAAAGAATCTGGATTGTGTTGAGGGAACAGAGAAAAAAGCTCATTTAAGACCTGCACTTACGAAGGGGGTTGGCAGCTGTATACCAGGGAGTATCCCTTCTGAGAATAAAAACAGCTGGAGATTGTTAAGGTAATTACACAGGGGAAAGGATAATGTACTGGGAACTCCTCAGAAGAATCTGATTTGTGGTGAGGGAAGAGAGAAAAAAGCTCATTTAGGAACGACATGAACATGCTGCGTAGGTAGCTGTTTATCAGTAAATATCTCCACTGAGATTAAGAAAAGCAGTAGCTTAATAAATTAAGTACTTCCTGGTATGGTTACTGTACTGGAAACTCCCCAAAAGAATCTGGATTGTGGTGAGGGAACAGAGAAAAAAGCTCATTTAGGACCTGCACTTACGAAGGGGGTAGGCAGCTGTATATCAGGGAGTAAACCTTCTGAGAATAAAAACAGCTGAAGCTTGTTAAGGTAATTACACATGGGAAAGGATAATATACTGGGAACTCCTCAGAATAATCTGATTTGTGGTGAGGGCAGAGAGATAAAAGCTCATTTAAGAACGACATGAACATGCTGCGTAGGTAGCTGTTTATCAGTAAATATCTCCACTGAGATTAAGAAAAGCAGTAGCTTAATAAATTAAGTACTTCCTAGTATGTTTACTGTACTAGTAACTCCCCAAAAGAATCTGGATTGTGGTGAGGGAAGAGAGAGAAAAGCTCATTTCAGACCTGCACTTACGAAGGGGGTAGGCAGCTGTATATCAGGGAGTAAAATTTCTGAGAATAAAAACAGCTGGAGCTTGTTAAGGTAATTACACAGGGGAAAGGATAATGTACTGGGAACTCCTCAGAAGAATCTGATTTGTGGTGAGGGGAGAGAGATAAATGCTCATTTAGGAACGACATGAAAATGCTGCATGGGTAGCTGTTTATCCGTAAATATCTCCACTGAGATTAAGAAAAGAATTAGCTTAATTAATTAAGTACATCCTGGTATGCTTACTGTACTGGTAACTCCCCAAAAGAATCTGGATTGTGGTGAGGGAACAGAGAAAAAAGCTCATTTAGGACCTGCACTTACTAAGGGGGTAGGCAGCTGTACATCAGGGAGTAAACCTTCTGAGAATAAAAACAGCTGGAGCTTGTTAAGGTAATTACACAGGGGAAAGGATAATGTACTGGGAACTCCTCAGAAGAATCTGATCTGTGGTTAGGGGAGAGAGAAAAAAGCTCATTTAGGAACGACAAGAACATGCTGCGTAGGTAGCTGTTTATCAGTAAATATCTCCACTGAGATTAAGAAAAGCAGTAGCTTAATGAGTTAAGTACTTCCTGGTAAGGTTACTGTACTGGTAACTCCCCAAAAGAATCTGGATTGTGGTGAGGGAACAGAGAAAAAAGCTCATTTAGGAACTGCACTTACGAAGGGGGTAGGCAGCTGTATATCAGGGAGTAAACCTTCTGAGAATAAAAACAGCAGGAGCTTGTTACGGAAATTGCACAGGGGAAAGGATAATGTACTTGGACCTCCTCAGAAGAATCTGATTTGTGGTGAGGGGAGAGAGAAAAAAGCTCATTTAGGAACGACATGAACATGCTGCATAGGTAGCTGTTTATCAGTAAATATCTCCACTGAGATTAAGAAAAGCAGGAGCTTTATAAATTAAGTACTTCCTGGTATGGTTACTGTACTGGTAACTCCCCAAAAGAATCTGGATTGTGTTGAGGGAACAGAGAAAATAGCTCATTTAGGACCTGCACTTACGAAGGGGGTTGGCAGCTGTATATCAGGGAGTATCCCTTCTGAGAATAAAAACAGCTGGAGCTTGTTAAGGTAATTACACAGGGGAAAGGATAATGTACTGGGAACTCCTCAGAAGAATCTGATTTGTGTTGAGGGGAGAGAGATAAAAGCTCATTTAGGAACGACATGAACATGCTGCGTAGGTAGCTGTTTATCAGTAAATATCTCCACTGAGATTAAGAAAAGCAGTAGCTTAATAAATTAAGTACTTCCTGGTATGGTTACTGTACTGGAAACTCCCCAAAAGAATCTGGATTGTGGTGAGGGAACAGAGAAAAAAGCTCATTTAGGACCTGCACTTACGAAGGGGGTAGGCAGCTGTATATAAGGGAGTAAACCTTCTGAGAATAAAAACAGCTGGAGCTTGTTAAGGTAATTACACAGGGGAAAGGATAATGTACTGGGAACTCCTCAGAAGAATCTGATTTGTGGTGAGAGGAGAGAGATAAAAGCTCATTTAAGAACGACATGAACATGCTGCGTAGGTAGCTGTTTATCAGTAAATATCTCCACTGAGATTAAGAAAAGCAGTAGCTTAATAAATTAAGTACTTCCTAGTGTGGTTACTGTACTGGTAACTCCCCAAAAGAATCTGGATTGTGGTGAGGGAAGAGAGAAAAAAGCTCATTTAAGACCTGCACTTACGAAGGGGGTAGGCAGCTGTATATCAGGGAGTAAACCTTCTGAGAATAAAAACAGCTGGAGCTTGTTAAGGTAATTACACAGGGGAAAGGATAATGTACTGGGAACTCCTCAGAAGAATCTGATTTGTGATGAGGGGAGAGAGAAAAAAGCTCATTTAGGAACGACGTGAACATGCTGCGTAGGTAGCTGTTTATCAGTAAATATCTCCACTGAGATTATGAAAAGCAGTAGCTTAATGAATTAAGTACTTCCTGGTATGGTTACTGTACTGGTAGCTCCCCAAAAGAATCTGGATTGTGGTGAGGGAACAGAGAAAAAACCTCATTTAGGTACTGCACTTACGAAGTGGGTAGGCAGCTGTATATCAGGGAGTAAACCTTCTGAGAATAAAAACAGCAGGAGCTTGTTACGGAAATTACACAGGGGAAAGGATAATGTACTGGGAACTCCTCAGAAGAATCTGATTAGTGGTGAGGGGAGAGAGAAAAAAGCTCATTTAGGAACGACATGAACATGCTGCCAAGGTAGCTGTTTATCAGTAATTATCTCCACTGAGATTAAGAAAAGCAGGAGCTTAATAAATTAAGTACTTCCTGGTATGGTTACTGTACTGGTAACTCCCCAAAAGAATCTGGATTGCGTTGAGGGAACAGAGAAAAAAGCTCATTTAGGACCTGCACTTACGAAGGGGGGTGGCAGCTGTATATCAGGGAGTATCCCTTCTGAGAATAAAACCAGCTGGAGCTTGTTAAGGTAATTACACAGGGGAAAGGATAATGTACTGGGAACTCCTGAGAAGAATCTGATTTGTGGTGAGGGGAGAGAGATAAAAGCTCATTTAGGAATGACATGAACATGCTGCGTAGGTAGCTGTTTATCAGTAAATATCTCCACTGAGATTAAGAAAAGCAGTAGCTTAATAAATTAAGTACTTCCTGGTATGGTTACTGTACTGGAAACTCCCCAAAAGAATCTTGATTTTGGTGAGGGAACAGAGAAAAAAGCTCATTTAGGACCTGCACTTACGAAGGGGGTAGGCAGCTGTATATCAGGGAGTAAACCTTCTCAGAATAAAAACAGCAGGAGCTTGTTACGGAAATTACACGGGGGAAAGGATAATGTACTGGGAACTCCTCAGAAGAATCTGATTATTGGTGAGGGAAGAGAGAAAAAAGCTCATTTAGGAACGACATGAACATGCTGCCTAGGTAGCTGTTTATCAGTAAATATCTCCACTGAGATTAAGAAAAGCAGGAGCTTAATAAATTAAGTACTTCCTGGTATGGTTACTGTACTGGTAACTCCCCAAAAGAATCTGGATTGTGTTGAGGGAACAGAGAAAAAAGCTCATTTAGGACCTGCACTTACGCAGGGGGTTGGCAGCTGTATATCAGGGAGTATCCCTTCTGAGAATAAAAACAGCTGGAGCTTGTTAAGGTAATTACACAGGGGAAAGGATAATGTACTGGGAAATCCTCAGAAGAATCTTATTTGTGGATAGGGGAGAGAGATAAAAGCTCATTTAGGAACGACATTACATGCTGCGTAGGTAGCTGTTTATCAGTAAATATCTCCACTGAGATTAAGAAAAGCAGTAGCTTAATAAATTAAGTACTTCCTGGTTTGGTTACTGTACTGGAAACTCCCCAAAAGAATCTTGATTTTGGTGAGGGAACAGAGAAAAAAGCTCATTTAGGACCTGCACTTACGAAGGGGGTAGGCAGCTGTATATCAGGGAGTAAACCTTCTGAGAATAAAAACAGCTGAAGTTTGTTAAGGTAATTACACAGCGGAAAGGATATTGTACTGGGAACTCCTCAGAAGTATCTGATTTGTGTTGAGGGGAGAGAGATAAAAGCTCATTTAAGAAGGACATGAACATGCTGCGTAGGTAGCTGTTTATCAGTAAATATCTCCACTGAGATTAAGAAAAGCAGTAGCTTAATAAATTAAGTACTTCCTAGTATGGTTACTGTACTGGTAACTCCCCAAAAGAATCTGGATTGTGGTGAGGGAAGAGAGAGAAAAGCTCATTTCAGACCTGCACTTACGAAGGGGGTAGGCAGCTGTATATCAGGGAGTAAACCTTCTGAGAATAAAAACAGCTGGAGCTTGTTAAGGTAATTACACAGGGGAAAGGATAATGTACTGGGAACTCCACAGAAGAAACTGATTTGTGGTGAGGGGAGAGAGATAAAAGCTCATTTAAGAACGACATGAACATGCTGCGTAGGTAGCTGTTTATCAGTAAATATCTCCACTGAGATTAAGAAAAGCAGGAGCTTAATAAATTAAGTACTTCCTGGTATGGTTATTGTACTGGTAACTCCCCAAAAGAATCTTGATTGTGGTGAGGGAACAGAGAAAAAAGCTCATTTAGGACCTGCACTTACGAAGGGGGTTGGCAGCTGTATATCAGGGAGTATCCCTTCTGAGAATAAAAACAGCTGGAGCTTGTTAAGGTAATTACACAGAGGAAAGGATAATGTACTGGGAACTCCTCAGAAGAATCTGATTTGTGGTGAGGGGAGAGAGATAAAAGCTCATTTAGGAACGACATGAAAATGCTGCATGGGTAGCTGTTTATCAGTAAATATCTCCACTGAGATTAAGAAAAGAAGTAGCTTAATAAATTAAGTACTTCCTGGTATGGTTACTGTACTGGTAACTCCCCCAAAGAATCTGGATTGTGGTGAGGGAACAGGGAAAAAATCTCATTTAGGACCTGCATTTACTAAGGGGGTAGGCAGCTGTATATCAGGGAGTAAACCTTCTGAGAATAAAAACAGCTGGAGTTGTTAAGGTAATTACACAGGGGAAAGGATAATTTACTGGAAACTCCTCAGAAGAATCTGATTTGTGGTGAGGGGAGAGAGATAAAAGCTCATTTAGGAAAGACATGAACATGCTGCGTAGGTGGCTGTTTATCAGTAAATATCTCCACTGAGATTAAGAAAAGCAGTAGCTTAATAAATTAAGTACTTCCTGGTATCGTTACTGTACTGGCAACTGCCCAAAAGAATCTGGCGTGTGTTGAGGGAACAGAGAAAAAAGCTCACTTAGGACCTGCACTTACGAAGGGGGTATTCAGCTGTATATCAGGGAGTAAAGCTTCTGAGAATAAAAACAGCTGGAGCTTGTTAAGGTAATTACACAGGGGAAAGGATAATGTACTGGGAACTCCTCAGAAGAATCTGATTTGTGGTGAGGGGAGAGAGAAAAAAGCTCATTTAGGAAAGACATGAACATGAAAAACAAGCAGCATGAAGCAATGCGTGATACCTAGGCTCCAGATTTCTTTTAATACAACCAGGCTTGGTAAAAGACTTGAGATTAAAAATGTATTCTGAGATATGAAATTTAAAATGTTTGTTTTAGGTTGGATATAGGAAAACGATGGCTATCAAGATGATTGTTTAATTACTACTCCAGTTTGTTTTACAGGTTTTCAATAAAATGATTTATTATTTGCTGCACCTGATAAAAATATTGTATCAAAATTGTTACAAATTTTGCCTTTAGACTTTCAACAGTATAATTTAATAACTGCCCCTGATAAAATTCATTTAAACAGAAGATCCATTTAAGTCTGGGATATTTAGTTAGAAGACAAGTAATTACCCCCCAATTAATAAAAATTCATACTGAAGAGTTTAAAACTCTTAATTTTCAAAAGTTACTAGGGACATCAATTGGCTTTGCCCTTCCTTAGGAATTCCCAGAATTCCTAATCTATTTTCCATTCTTCAAGGAGATTCGGATTTATGTGCCCTCAAAAATTAATTGACACGTCAGGAACTGCTCCTAATAAAATTTGGCAAATGGATGTAACACACATCCCTAAATTTGGCCGCTTACAATATGTGCATGTATCCATTGATACACATTCTTCTTTTATTTGGGCAACACCTCTATCGGGGAAAAAGGGACTCAGGTCATTCAACATTTACTAGAAACATTCGCAGTCATGGGGATTCCTTCTCAAATAAAAACTGACAATGCACCAGCTTATTCCAGTAAACAAGTACGATTTCATAACATTTTTCATGTTACAGGAATTGAATACAATCCTCAAGGTCAAGGGATAGTAGAAAGAGCTCATTATACATTAAAAACACAAATTACAAAACTAAAGAGGGGGAGTATGGATAGTACTAAGGGATATGCAACTTCTATGAAAAGTATTTATAAAACAGCCCCTGCTGTCATTGCAGAAGCATTATTTGTCCTTAACTTTTTAAATTTGTCTCAAGGAGATGTTTTAGCAAGAGCTGAGCAACACTTCCTAGCTCTGCCTATGCAAAACAAACCCCAGCCAGTTTGGAATAGATTGGGGGTTGGGCTAGATTGGGTCCCGGGGAGTTGTTAACCCAGGGGCGAGGGTATGCTTATGTTTCTACAGAAGACAGCCCATCTTTCTAGCACCTGCTCCAGTGAATCCAGCAACAAACACCCCTCTGTCCATCAAGGGGGTGAGACATTCTCATTCAAGTGATAAGGCCATTCAAATGGACAGATGTGCACTGGTAACCTGTAGGGGCTACATCAGAGGTAATGTATTGGGCCTATATTTCTAACCCTCCTTTATTATGTCCATATTTATGGACAAAAGCCCCTGTCTCTGTTTTTACATCTATTCCTAATTTACTCTCTCCCACTATGGGTCTGGCATTCCAGTCTTTCCTATGGAAGAGGAAAGATCATTTAACTTCTCTTATTCTCAGTTCTCTAAAGCTATCTGTCAAGGCCATTCCCCATGTTACCCTTTCAGATATCAATATTGGATTCAGCACGGAGGTTCATATAACTCCAGTAGAACTCGGCTGATTAGACTGTCTTCCTGGTCTGTGGGATCTCATACCTATAAATTAGATAATTATCCTATTCCTGCTGGCCTGCCTAAATGTGACAATTTTACTTACCTGAACCTGAAGAATGCCATTACCTGCATAAATTGTAATTTTAGTCAAGATAGGATCATGATTTTAACCCAGCGCAACTCCCTTTGGGTTCCTGTTCGTATGCATCGTCCCTGGGCTGGAGGACCTGTACAAGGATTAGTAATGCAGTTTTTTAAGCGGCTTCTGAAGAGGAGTCGTCGTGCCATTGGACTGATAATTGCAGGACTTGTTGGACTGATTGCCATTGCTACAACTGCAGCAGTATCCGGAGCCGCATTGCGACAATCTGTACAAACTCATGACTTTATGGTGCAGTGGCACCAGGACTCCCACAATCTGTGGCAACACCAGCTGGAAGTAAATGCCCACCTTCAAGATGAGATAGAAGCTGTTAAAGGAGGAGTGTTTTTGGCTTGGACAGAAATATCTGGCTTTACAGCAACGATTGTTTTTGACTTGCGATTGGAATTCTAGTCATGTCTGTGTAACACCTTATAAATATAATGCCTCTGAATGTGAATGGAATGATATACAAGTGCTTATAGATGGAGCCCTACTAAATGGTACGTTAAGTGAACAAAGCTTGTACAGGGAGGTTTTTGAAGCTTTTCAAAAGGAATTTCCAGATGCCTCTTCTATTGATGATATAGCCCAAGGACTAGCTCAGACCTTAGAAGGACTAGACCCTAGGGGGTGGTGGCAAAGTATTACCCATAGTGTTGGAAGTGCCTCTATTGCCTTGATACTTATGTTATGTGTCTTTTTCTTAGGATAATGTTCCATCATAGCTATAATGAAGCGTTTCACTAGGAATAATTCCTCTGATGTTTTACTAACTGCCCTTAAACTTTCTAGAGAAGCGGCTGTGGAAAATTAATAAAAAAAGGGGGAATTGTTGGAGAATTAAAGTCTCCAACCAGTGGAAAAATTTAGCCCCGGCACGGTTACTCCGATGCCTCATTAGCACACTAATAGGCCCTTGGGAACACATTCCCAGTAAGGAGTTTCTGGTGTTTGTGGGCCAAAGGAAGCCACCAGTTGTTGTGAGAATCTCCTTTTTCCCCCTACTTAGCAAGTCTCCTAGAGGAGACTTGCTTGACCAGCTGCCTTTAATGTTAGATTCTCACTATAAACAGAAAAGTCTCCTCACTGTTATTTTCACAAGTACTTGGAGAAGTCAAGATTGAGATAGTAGCTAGTAGATAATTATAGTTCTACCTAGGTTGTATACAGTTCCTTGTTTTGATATCAACAATCTTTGTAGTCACTACCTCCTGTAATTTAGAAAGGCATTTGTATCAAGTTCCTGCCCTCACAGTAGGAAATTTCCTCCACTTCTGTATTTGAGACAAATGTCATGTTGTATTGATCTTTTGCCCTGTAATTGTAAAATTGGTTTCTATCCCTATATAAACCCTGGCCCTCTTGGAATAAAGTATGCATTGGTTCACTCGCCTTGCATCCCCCGTGTCCTGATTTCGACTGCAGTTACCCAGGTTCAACAAGTATCTTAATAAATTAAGTACTTCCTGGTATGGTTACTGTTCTGGTAACTCCCCAAAAGAATCTGGATTGTGGTGAGGGAACAGAGAAAAAAGCTCATTTAGGACCTGCACTTACGAAGGGGGTAGGCAGCTGTATATCAGGGAGTAAAGCTTCTGAGAATAAAAACAGCTGGAGCTTGTTAAGGTAATTACACAGGGGAAAGGATAATGTACTGCGAACTCCTCAGAAGAATCTGATTTGTGGTGAGGGGAGAGAGATAAATGCTCATTTAGGAACGACATGAACATGCTGCGTAGGTAGCTGTTTATCAGTAAATATCTCCACTGAGATTAAGAAAAGCAGTAGCTTAATAAATTAAATACTTCCTGGTATGGTTACAGTACTGGTAACTCCCCAAAAGAATCTGGATTGTGGTGAGGGAACAGAGAAAAAAGCTCATTTAGGACCTGCACTTAGGAAGAGGGGAGGCAGCTGTATATCAGGGAGTAAACCTTCTAAGAATAAAAACAGCTGGAGCTTGTTAAGGTAATTACACAGGGGAAAGGATAATGTACTGGGAACTCCTCAGAACAATCTGATTTGTGGTGAGCGGAGAGAGATAAAAGCTCATTTAGGAACGACATGAACATGCTGCGTAGGTAGCTGTTTATCAGTAAATATCTCCACTGAGATTAAGAAAAGCAGTAGCTTAATAAATTAAATACTTCCTGGTATGGTTACAGTACTGGTAACTCCCCAAAAGAATCTGGATTGTGGTGAGGGAACAGAGAAAAAAGCGCATTTAGGACCTGCACTTACGAAGGGGGTAGGCAGCTGTATATCAGGGAGTAAACCTTCTGAGAATAAAAACAGCTGGAGCTTGTTAAGGTAATTACACAGGGGAAAGGATAATGTACTAGGAACTCCTCAGAAGAATCTGATTTGTCGTGAGGGGAGAGAGAAAAAAGCTCATTTAGGAACGACATGAACATGCTGCGTAGGTAGCTGTTTATCAGTAAATATCTCCACTGAGATTAAGAAAAGCAGTAGCTTAATAAATTAAGTACTTCCTGGTATGGTTACTGTACTGGTAACTCCCCAAAAGAATCTGGATTGTGGTGAGGGAACAGAGAAAAAAGCTCATTTAGGACCTGCACTTACGAAGGGGGTAGGCAGCTGTATATCAGGGAGTAAACCTTCGGAGAATAAAAACAGCTGGAGCTTGTTAAGGTAATTACACAGGGGAAAGGATAATGTACTGGGAACTCCTCAGAAGAATATAATGTGTTTTGAGGGGAGAGAGAACAAAGCTCTTTTAAGAATGACATGAACATGAGGCTTAGCTAGCTGTTTATCAGTAAATATCTCCACTAAGATTAAGAAAAGCAGTAGCTTAATAAATTAAGTACTTCCTGGTATGGTTACTGTACTGGTAACTTCCCAAAATAATCTGTATTGTGGTGAGGGAACAGAGAAAAAAGCTCATTTAGGACCTGCACTTAGGAATGGGGTAGGCAGCTGTATATCAGGGAGTAAACCTTCTGAGAATAAAAACAGCTGGAGCTTGTTAAGGTAATTACACAGGGGAAAGGATAATGTACTGGGAACTCCTCAGAAGAATCTGATTTTTGGTGAGGGGAGAGAGAAAAAAGCTCATTTAGGAACGTCATGAACATGCTGCGTAGGTAGCTGTTTATCAGTAAATATCTCCACTGAGATTAAGAAAAGCAGTAGCTTAATAAATTAAGTACTTCCTGGTCTGGTTACTGTACTGGTAACTCCCCAAAAGAATCTGGATTGTGGTGAGGGAATAGAGAAAAAAGCTCATTTAGGACCTGCACTTACGAAGGGCGTAGGCAGCTGTATATCAGGGAGTAAACCTTCTGAGAATAAAAACAGCTGGAACATGTTAAGGTAATTACACAGGGGAAAGGATAATATACTAGGAACTCCTCAGAAGAATCTGATTTGTGGTGAGGGGAGAGAGAAAATAGCTCATTAAGGAACGACATGAACATGCTGCATAGGTAGCTGTTTATCAGTAAATATCTCGACGGAGATTAAGAAAAGCAGTAGCTTAATAAATTAAGTACTTCCTGGTATGGTTACTGGACTGGTAACTCCCCAAAAGAATCTGGATTGTGTTGAGGGAACAGAGAAAAACGCTCATTTAAGACCTGCACTTACGAAGGGGGTTGGCAGCTGTATAACATTTAGTATCCCTTCTGAGAATAAAAACAGCTGGAGCTTGTTAAGGTAATTACACAGGGGAAAGGATAATGTACTGGGAACTCCTCAGAAGAATCTGATTTGTGGTGAGGGGAGAGAGATAAAACCTCATTTAGGAACGACATGAACATGCTGCGTAGGTAGCTGCTTTTCAGTAAATATCTAAACTGAGATTAAGAAAAGCAGTAGCTTAATAAATTAAGTACTTCCTGGAACGGTTAATGTACTGGTAACTCCCCAAAAGCATCTGGATTGTGGTGACGGAACAGAGAAAAAAGCTCATTTAGTACCTGCACTTAAGAAGGGGGTAGGCAGCTGTATATCAGGGAGTATAAATTCTGAGAATAAAAACAGCTGGAGCTTGTTAAGGTAATTACACAGGGGAAAGGATAATGTACTGGGAACTCCTCAGAAGAATCTGATTTGTGGTGAGGGGAGAGAGAAAAAAGTTCATTTAGGAATGACATGAACATGCTGCTTAGGTAGCTGTTTATCAGTAAATATCTCCACTGAGATTAAGAAAAGCAGTAGCTTAATAAATTAAGTACTTCCTGGTATGGTTACTGTACTGGTAACTCCGCAAAAGAATCTGGATTGTGGTGAGGGAACAGAGAAAAAAGCTCATTTAGGACCTGCACTTACGAAGGGGGTATGGAGCTGTATATCAGGGAGTAAACATTCTGAGAATAAAAACAGCTGGAGCTTGTTAAGGTAATTACACACAGGAAAGTATAAGGTACAGGGTACTCCTCAGAAGAATCTGATTTGTGGTGAGGGGAGAGAGATAAAAGCTCATTTAAGAACGACATATAAATGCTGCATAGGTAGCTGTTTATCAGTAAATATCTCCAGTGAGATTAAGAAAAGCAGGAGCTTAATAAATTAAGTACTTCCTGGTATGGTTACTGTACTGGTAACTCCCCAAAAGAATCTTGATTGTGGTGAGGGAACAGAGAAAAAAGCTCATTTAGGACCTGCACTTACGAAGGGGGTAGGCAGCTGTATATCAGGGAGTAAACCTTCTGAGAATAAAAACAGCTGGAGCTTGTTAAGGTAATTACACAGGGGAAAGGATAATGTACTGGGAACTCCTCAGAAGAATCTGATTTGTGGTGAGGGGAGAGATAAAAACTCATTTAGGAACGACATGAACATGCTGCGTAGGTAGCTGTTTATCAGTAAATATCTCCACTGAGATTAAGAAAAGCAGTAGCTTAATAAATTAAGTACTTCCTGGTATGGTTACTGTACTGGTAACTCCCCAAAAGAATCTGGATTGTGGTGAGGGAACAGAGAAAAAAGCTCATTTAGGACCTGCACTTACGAAGGGGGTAGGCAGCTGTATATCAGGGAGTAAACCTTCGGAGAATAAAAACAGCTGGAGCTTGTTAAGGTAATTACACAGGGGAAAGGATAATGTACTGGGAACTCCTCAGAAGAATATAATGTGTTTTGAGGGGAGAGAGAACAAAGCTCTTTTAAGAATGACATGAACATGAGGCTTAGCTAGCTGTTTATCAGTAAATATCTCCACTAAGATTAAGAAAAGCAGTAGCTTAATAAATTAAGTACTTCCTGGTATGGTTACTGTACTGGTAACTTCCCAAAATAATCTGTATTGTGGTGAGGGAACAGAGAAAAAAGCTCATTTAGGACCTGCACTTAGGAATGGGGTAGGCAGCTGTATATCAGGGAGTAAACCTTCTGAGAATAAAAACAGCTGGAGCTTGTTAAGGTAATTACACAGGGGAAAGGATAATGTACTGGGAACTCCTCAGAAGAATCTGATTTTTGGTGAGGGGAGAGAGAAAAAAGCTCATTTAGGAACGTCATGAACATGCTGCGTAGGTAGCTGTTTATCAGTAAATATCTCCACTGAGATTAAGAAAAGCAGTAGCTTAATAAATTAAGTACTTCCTGGTCTGGTTACTGTACTGGTAACTCCCCAAAAGAATCTGGATTGTGGTGAGGGAATAGAGAAAAAAGCTCATTTAGGACCTGCACTTACGAAGGGCGTAGGCAGCTGTATATCAGGGAGTAAACCTTCTGAGAATAAAAACAGCTGGAACATGTTAAGGTAATTACACAGGGGAAAGGATAATATACTAGGAACTCCTCAGAAGAATCTGATTTGTGGTGAGGGGAGAGAGAAAATAGCTCATTAAGGAACGACATGAACATGCTGCATAGGTAGCTGTTTATCAGTAAATATCTCGACGGAGATTAAGAAAAGCAGTAGCTTAATAAATTAAGTACTTCCTGGTATGGTTACTGGACTGGTAACTCCCCAAAAGAATCTGGATTGTGTTGAGGGAACAGAGAAAAACGCTCATTTAAGACCTGCACTTACGAAGGGGGTTGGCAGCTGTATAACATTTAGTATCCCTTCTGAGAATAAAAACAGCTGGAGCTTGTTAAGGTAATTACACAGGGAAAGGATAATGTACTGGGAACTCCTCAGAAGAATCTGATTTGTGGTGAGGGGAGAGAGATAAAACCTCATTTAGGAACGACATGAACATGCTGCGTAGGTAGCTGCTTTTCAGTAAATATCTAAACTGAGATTAAGAAAAGCAGTAGCTTAATAAATTAAGTACTTCCTGGAACGGTTAATGTACTGGTAACTCCCCAAAAGCATCTGGATTGTGGTGACGGAACAGAGAAAAAAGCTCATTTAGTACCTGCACTTAAGAAGGGGGTAGGCAGCTGTATATCAGGGAGTATAAATTCTGAGAATAAAAACAGCTGGAGCTTGTTAAGGTAATTACACAGGGGAAAGGATAATGTACTGGGAACTCCTCAGAAGAATCTGATTTGTGGTGAGGGGAGAGAGAAAAAAGTTCATTTAGGAATGACATGAACATGCTGCTTAGGTAGCTGTTTATCAGTAAATATCTCCACTGAGATTAAGAAAAGCAGTAGCTTAATAAATTAAGTACTTCCTGGTATGGTTACTGTACTGGTAACTCCGCAAAAGAATCTGGATTGTGGTGAGGGAACAGAGAAAAAAGCTCATTTAGGACCTGCACTTACGAAGGGGGTATGGAGCTGTATATCAGGGAGTAAACATTCTGAGAATAAAAACAGCTGGACCTTGTTAAGGTAATTACACACAGGAAAGTATAAGGTACAGGGTACTCCTCAGAAGAATCTGATTTGTGGTGAGGGGAGAGAGATAAAAGCTCATTTAAGAACGACATATAAATGCTGCATAGGTAGCTGTTTATCAGTAAATATCTCCAGTGAGATTAAGAAAAGCAGGAGCTTAATAAATTAAGTACTTCCTGGTATGGTTACTGTACTGGTAACTCCCCAAAAGAATCTTGATTGTGGTGAGGGAACAGAGAAAAAAGCTCATTTAGGACCTGCACTTACGAAGGGGGTAGGCAGCTGTATATCAGGGAGTAAACCTTCTGAGAATAAAAACAGCTGGAGCTTGTTAAGGTAATTACACAGGGGAAAGGATAATGTACTGGGAACTCCTCAGAAGAATCTGATTTGTGGTGAGGGGAGAGATAAAAACTCATTTAGGAACGACATGAACATGCTGCGTAGGTAGCTGTTTATCAGTAAATATCTCCACTGAGATTAAGAAAAGCAGTAGCTTAATAAATTAAGTAATTCCTGGTATGGTTACTGTACTGGTAACTCCCCAAAAGAATCAGGACTGTGGTGAGGGAACAGAGAAAAAAGCTCATTTAGGACCTGCACTTACTAAGGGGGTATGCAGCTGTATATCAGGGAGTATCCCTTCTGAGAATCAAACAGCTGGAGCTTGTTAAGGTAATTACACACAGGAAAGTATAATGTACAGGGTACTCCTCAGAAGAATCTGATTTGTGGTGAGGGGAGAGAGATAAAAGCTCATTTAAGAACGACATATAAAGGCTGCATAGGTAGCTGTTTATTAGTAAATATCTCCAGTGAGATTAAGAAAAGCAGGAGCTTAATAAATTAAGTACTTCCTGGTATGGTTACTGTACTGGTAACTCCCCAAAAGAATCTTGATTGTGGTGATGGAACAGAGAAAAAAGCTCATTTAGGACCTGCACTTACGAAGGGGGTAGGCAGCTGTATATCAGGGAGTAAACCTTCTGAGAATAAAAACAGCTGGAGCTTGTTAAGGTAATTACACAGGGGAAAGGATAATGTACTGGGAACTCCTCAGAAGAAACTGATTTGTGATGAGGGGAGAGAGATAAAAGCTCATTCAGGAACGACATGAACATGCTGCGTAGGTAGCTGTTTATCAGTAAATATCTCCACTGAGATTAAGCAAAGCAGTAGCTTAATAAATTAAGTACTTCCTGGTATGGTTACTGTACTGGAAACTCCTCAAGAGAATCTGCTTTGTAGTGAGAGAACAGAGAAAAAAGTTCATTTAGGACCTACACTTAGGAAGGTGGTCGGCAGCTGTATATCACGGAGTGTCCCTTCTGAGAATAAGAACTGATGGTACTCGTTAAGGTAATTACATCGAGGAAAGGTTAATGTACTGGGAACTCCTCAGAAGAATCTGATTATTGGTGAGGGAAGAGAGTTAAAAGCTCATTTACAAAGGACATGAACCTACTGGGTAGGTAGCTGTTTATCAGTAAATATCTGCACTGAGATTAAGAAAAGCAGTAGCTTAGTAAATTAATTACTTCCTGGTATGGCTAATGTACTGGAAACTCCTCAAGAGAATCTGCTTTGTAGTGAGAGAACAGAGAAAAAAGCTCATTAAGACCTACACTTATGAAGGTGGTCGGCAGCTGTATATCAGGGAGTATCCCTTCTAAGAACAAGAACAGCTGGGACTTGTTAAGGTAATTACATCGAGGAAAGGTTAATGTACTGGGAACTCCTCAGAAGAATCTCATTAGTGGTGAGGGAAGAGAGTTAAAAGCTCATTTACAAAGGACATGAACCTACTGGGTAGGTAGCTGTTTATCAGTAAATGTCTCCACTGAGTTTAAGACAAGCAGTAGCTTAGTAAATTAATACTTCCTAGTATGGTTAATGTACTGGAAACTCCTCAAGAGAATCTGCTTTGTAGTGAGAGAACAGAGAAAAAAGCCCATTTAGGACCTTCACTTAGGAAGGTGGTCGGCAGCTGTATATCAGGGAGTATCCCTTCTGAGAATAAGAACTGCTGGGACTTGTTAAGGTAATTACATCGAGGAAAGGTTAATGTACTGGGAACTCCTCAGAAGAATCTGATTATTGGTGAGGGAAGAGAGTTAAAAGCTCATTTACAAAGGACATGAACCTACTGGGTAGGTAGCTGTTTATCAGTAAATATCTCCACTGAGATTAAGAAAAGCAGTAGCTTAGTAAATTAAGTACTTCCTGGTATGGTTAATGTAGTGGAAACTCCTCAAGAGAATCTGCTTTTTAGTGAGAGAACAGAGAAAAAAGCTCATTTAGGACCTACACTTATGAAGGTGGTCGGCAGCTGCATATCATTGAGTATCTCTTCTGAGAACAAGAACAGCTGGGACTTGTTAAGGTAATTACATCAAGGAAAGCTTAATGTACTGGGAACTCCTTAGAAGAATCTGATTAGTGGTGAGGGAAGAGAGTTAAAAGCTCATTTACAAAGGACATGAACCTACTGGGTAGGTAGCTGTTTATCAGTAAATATCTCCATAGACATTAAGAAAAGCAGTTGCTTAGTAAATTAAGTACTTCCTGGTATGGCTAATGTACTGGAAACTCCTCAAGAGAATCTGCATTGTAGTGAGAGAACAGAGAAAAAAGCTCATTAAGACCTACACTTATGAAGGTGGTGGGCAGCTGTATATCAGGGAGTATAACTTCTAAGAACAAGAACAGCTGGGACTTGTTAAGGTAATTACATCGAGGAAAGGTTAACGTACTGGGAACTCCTCAGAAGAATCTGATTAGTGGTGAGGGAAGAGAGTTAAAAGCTCATTTCTAAAGGACATGAACCTACTGGGTAGGTAGCTGTTTATCAGTAAATGACTCCACTGAGATTAAGAAAAGTAGTAGCTTAATAAATTAAGTACTTCCTGGTATGGTTAATGTACTGGAAACTCCTCAAGAGAATCTGCTTTGTAGTGAGAGAACAGAGAAAAAAGCTCATTTAGGACCTACACTTAGGAAGGTGGTCGGCAGCTGTATATCACGGAGTATCCCTTCTGAGAATAAGAACTGCTGGGACTCGTTAAGGTAATTACATCGAGGAAAGGTTAATGTACTGGGAAGTCCTCAGAAGAATCTGATTATTGGTGAGGGAAGAGAGTTAAATCTCATTTACAAAGGACATGAACCTACTGGGTAGGTAGCTGTTTATCAGTAAATATCTCCACTGAGATTAAGAAAAGCAGTAGCTTAGTAAATTAAGAACTTCCTGGTATGGCTAATGTACTGGAAACTCCTCAAGAGAATCTGCTTTGTAGTGAGAGAACAGAGAAAAAGGCTCATTTAGGACCTACACTTATGAAGGTGGTCGGCAGCTGTATATCAGAGTATCCCTTCTGAGTGAGATGCCAATTACATCGAGGAAGGTTAATGTAGGAATCAGAAGAATC
>NW_025956644.1:0-26799 GCF_023159225.1 Perognathus longimembris pacificus
AATCCAGATTCTTTTGGGGAGTTACCAGTACAGTAACCATACCAGGAAGTACTTAATTTATTAAGCTACTGCTTTTCTTAATCTCAGTGGAGATATTTACTGATAAACAGCTACGTACGCAGCATGTTCATATCGTTCCTAAATGAGCTTTTATCTCTCTCCCCTCACCACAAATCAGATTCTTCTGAGGAGTTCCCAGTACATTATCCTTTCCCCTGTGTAATTACCTTAACAAGGTCCAGCTGTTTTTATTCTCAGAAGGCTTACTCCCTGATATACTGCTGCCTATCCCCTTCTTAAGTGCAGGTCCTTAATGAGCTTTTTTCTCTGTTCCCTCACCACAATCCAGATTCTTTCGGGGAGTTAACAGTACAGTAACCATACCAGGAAGTACTTAATTTATTAAGCTACTGCTTTTCTTAATCTCAGTGGAGATATTTACTGATAAACAGCTACTACGCAGCATGTTCATGTCGTTCCTAAATGAGCTTTTATCTCTCTCCCCTCACCACAAATCAGATTTTTTATGAGGAGTTCCCAGTACATTATCCTTTCCCCTGTGTAATTACCTTAACAAGCTCCAGCTGTTTTTATTCTCAGAAGGTTTATTCCCTGATATACAGCTGCCAACCCCCTTCGTAAGTGCAGGTCCTAAGTGAGCTTTTTTCTCTTTTCCCTCACCACAATCTAGATTCTTTTTGGGAGTTACCAGTACAGTAAACATACCAGGAAGTACTTAATTTATTAAGCTACTGCTTTTCTTAATCTCAGTGGAGATATTTACTGATAAACAGCTACCTACGCAGTATGTTCATGTCGTTCCTAAATGAGCTTTTATCTCTCTCCCCTCACCACAAATCAGATTCTTCTGAGGAGTTCCCAGTACATTATCCTTTCCCCTGTGTAATTACCTTAACAAGCTCCAGCTGTTTTTATTCTCAGAAGGTTTACTCCCTGATATACTGCTGCCTACCCCCTTCATAAGTGCAGGTCCTAAATGAGCTTTTATCTCTGTTCCCTCACCAAGATCCAGATTCTTTTGGGGAGTTACCAGTACAGTAACCATACCAGGAAGTACTTAATTTATTAAGCTACTGCTTTTCTTAATCTCAGTGGAGATATTTACTGATAAACAGCTACCTACGCAGCATGTTCATGTCGTTACTAAATGAGCTTTTATCTCTCTCCCGTCACCACAAATCAGATTCTTCTGAGGAGTTCCCAGTACTTTACAATTTCCCCTGTGTAATTACCTTAACAAGCTGCAGCTGTTTTTATTCTCAGAAGGTTTAGTCCCTGATATACAGCTGCCTACCCCCTTCGTAAGTGCAGGTCCTAAATGAGCTTTTTTCTCTGTTCCCTCACCACAATCCAGATTCTTTTGGGGAGTTACCAGTACAGTCACCATACCAGGAAGTACTTAATTTATTAAGCTACTGCTTTTCTTAATCTCAGTGGAGATATTTACTGATAAACAACTACCTACGCAGCATGTTCATGTCGTTCCTAAAAGAGCTTTTATCTCTCTCCCCTCACCACAAATCAGATTCTTCTGAGGAGTTCCCAGTACATTATCCTTTCCCCTGTGTAATTACCTTAACAAGCTCCAGCTGTTTTTACTGTCAGAAGGTTTACTCCCTGATATACAGCTGACTACCCCCTTCGTAAGTGCAGGTCCTAAATGAGCTTTTTTCTCTGTTCCCTCACCACAATCCAGATTCTTTTGGGGAGTTACCAGTACAGTAACCATACCAGGAAGTACTTAATTTATTAAGCTACTGCTTTTCTTAATCTCAGTGGAGATATTTACTGATAAACAGCTACGTACGCAGCATGTTCATATCGTTCCTAAATGAGCTTTTATCTCTCTCCCCTCACCACAAATCAGATTCTTCTGAGGAGTTCCCAGTACATTATCCTTTCCCCTGTGTAATTACCTTAACAAGGTCCAGCTGTTTTTATTCTCAGAAGGCTTACTCCCTGATATACTGCTGCCTATCCCCTTCTTAAGTGCAGGTCCTTAATGAGCTTTTTTCTCTGTTCCCTCACCACAATCCAGATTCTTTCGGGGAGTTAACAGTACAGTAACCATACCAGGAAGTACTTAATTTATTAAGCTACTGCTTTTCTTAATCTCAGTGGAGATATTTACTGATAAACAGCTACCTACGCAGCATGTTCATGTCGTTCCTAAATGAGCTTTTATCTCTCTCCCCTCACCACAAATCAGATTCTTCTGAGGAGTTCCCAGTACATTATCCTTTCCCCTGTGTAATTACCTTAACAAGCTCCAGCTGTTTTTATTCTCAGAAGGTTTACTCCCTGATATACAGCTGCCTACCCCCTTCGTAAGTGCAGGTCCTAAATGAGCTTTTTTCTCTGTTCCCTCACCACAATCCAGATACTTTTGGGGAGTTACCAGTACAGTAACCACACCAGGATGTACTTAATTTATTAAGCTACTGCTTTTCTTAACCTCAGTGGAGATATTTTCTGATAAACAGCTACCTACGCAGCATGTTCATGTCGTTCCTAAATGTGCTTTTATCTCTCTCCCCTCACCACAAATCAGATTCTTCTGAGGAGTTCCCAGTACATTATCCTTTCCCCTGTGTAATTACCTTAACAAGCTCCAGCTGTTTTTATTCTCAGAAGGTTTACTCCCTGATATACAGCTGCCTACCCCCTTCGTAAGTGCAGGTCCTAAATGAGCTTTTTTCTCTGTTCCCTCACCACAATCCAGATACTTTTGGGAAGTTACCAGTACAGTAACCACACCAGGAAGTACTTAATTTATTAAGATACTGCTTTTCTTAACCTCAGTGGAGATATTTTCTGATAAACAGCTACCTACGCAGCATGTTCATGTCGTTCCTAAATGAGCTTTTATCTCTCTCCCCTCACCACAAATCAGATTCTTCTGAGGAGTTCCCAGTACATTATCCTTTCCCCTGTGTAATTACCTTAACAAGCTCCAGCTGTTTTTATTCTCAGAAGGTTTACTCCCTGATATACAGCTGCCTACCCCCTTCGTAAGTGAAGGTCCTAAATGAGCTTTTTTCTCTGTTCCCTCACCACAATCCAGATTCTTTTGGGGAGTTACCAGTACAGTAACCATACCAGGAAGTACTTAATTTATTAAGCTACTGCTTTTCTTAATCTCAGTGGAGATATTTACTGATAATCAGCTATCTACGCAGCATGTTCATGTCGTTCCTAAATGAGCTTTTATCTCTCTCCCCTCACCACAAATCAGATTCTTCTAAGGAGTTCCCAGTACTTTATCCTTTCTCCTGTGTAATTTCCTTAACAAGCTCCAGCTGTTTTTATTCTCAGATGGTTTACTCCCTGATATACAGCTGCCTACCCCCTTCGCAAGTGCAGGTCCTAAATGAGCTTTTTTCTCTGTTCCCTCACCACAATCCAGATTCTTTTGGGGAGTTAACAGTACAGTAACCATACCAGGAAGTACTTAATTTATTCAGCTACTGCTTTTCTTAATCTCAGTGGAGATATTTAATGATAAACAGCTACCTACGCAGAATGTGAATGTCGTTCCTAAATGAGCTTTTATCTCTCTCCCCTCACCACAAATCAGATTCTTCTGAGGAGTTCCCAGTACATTATCCTTTCCCCTGTGTAATTACCTTAACAAGCTCCAGCTGTTTTTATTCTCAGAATGTTTACTCCCTGATATACAGCTGCCTACCCCCTTCGTAAGTGCAGGTCCTAAATGAGCTTTTTTCTCTGTTCCCTCACCACAATCCAGATTCTTTTGGGGAGTTACCAGTACAGTAACCATACCAGGAAGTACTTAATTTATTAAGCTACTGCTTTTCTTAATCTCAGTGGAGATATTTACTGATAAACAGCTACGTGTGCAGCATGTTCATGTCGTTCATAAATGAGCTTTTATCTCTCTCCCCTTACCACAAATCAGATACTTCTGAGGAGTTCCCAGTACATTATCCTTTCCCTTGTGTAATTACCTTAACAAGATCCAGCTGTTTTTATTCTCAGAAGGTTTACTCCCTGAATATACAGCTGCCTACCCCCTTCGTAAGTGCAGGTCCTAAATGAGCTTTTTTCTCTGTTCCCTCACCAAAATCCAGATTCTTTTGGGGAGTTACCAGTACAGTAACCATACCAGGAAGTACTTAATTTATTAAACTACTGCTTTTCTTAATCTCAGTGGAGATATTTACTGATAAACAGCTACCTACGCAGCATGTTCATGTCGTTACTAAATGAGCTTTTATCTCTCTCCCGTCACCACAAATCAGATTCTTCTGAGGAGTTCCCAGTACTTTACAATTTCCCCTGTGTAATTAACTTAACAAGCTCCAGCTGTTTTTATTCTCAGAAGGTTTACTCCCTGATATACAGCTGCCTACCCCCTTCGTAAGTGCAGGTCCTAAATGAGCTTTTTTCTCTGTTCCCTCACCACAATCCAGATTATTTTGGGGAGTTACCAGTACAGTCACCATACCAGGAAGTACTTAATTTATTAAGCTACTGCTTTTCTTAATCTCAGTGGAGATATTTACTGATAAACAGCTACCTACGCAGCATGTTCATGTCGTTCCTAAATGAGCTTTTATCTCTCTCCCCTCACCACAAATCAGATTCTTCTGAGGAGTTCCCAGTACATTATCCTTTCCCCTGTGTAATTACCTTAACAAGCTCCAGCTGTTTTTATTCTCAGAAGGTTTACTCCCTGATATACAGCTGCGTACCCGCTTCGTAAGTGCAGGTCCTAAATGAACTTTTTTCTCTGTTCCCTCACCACAATCCTGATTCTTTTGGGGAGTTACCAGTACAGTTACCATACCAGGAAGTACTTAATTTATTAAGCTACTGCTTTTCTTAATCTCAGTGGAGATATTTACTGATAAACAGCTACCTACGCAGCATGTTCATGTCGTTCCTAAATGAGCTTTTATCTCTCTCCCCTCACCACAAATCAGATTCTTCTGTGGAGTTCCCAGTACTTTATAATTTCCCCTGTGTAATTACCTTAACAAGCTCCAGCTGTTTTTATTCTCAGAAGGTTTACTCCCTGATATACAGCTGCCTACCCCTTCGTCAGTGCAGGTCCTAAATGAGCTTTTTTCTCTGTTCCCTCACCACAATCCAGATTCTTTTATGGAGTTACCAGTACAGTAACCATACCAGGAAGTACTTAATTTATTAAGCTACTGCATTTCTTAATCTCAGTGGAGATATTTACTGATAAACAGCTACCTACGCAGCATGTTCATGTCGTTCCTAAATGAGCTTTTATCTCTCTCCCCTCACCACGAATCAGATTCTTCTGAGGAGTTCCCAGTACTTTATCCTTTCCCCTGTGTAATTACCTTAACAAGCTCCAGCTGTTTTTATTCTCAGAAGGTTTACTCCATGATATACAGCTGCCTACCACCTTCGTAAGTGCAGGTCCTAAATGAGCTTTTTTCTCTGTTCCCTCACCACAATCCAGATTCTTTGGGGAGTTACCAGTACAGTAACCATACCAGGAAGTACTTAATTTATTAAGCTACTGCTTTTCTTAATCTCAGTGGAGATATTTACTGATAAACAGTTACCTACGCAGCATGTTCATGTCGTTCCTAAATGAGCTTTCTCTATCCCCTCACCACAAATCAGATTCTTCTGAGGAGTTCCCAGTACTTTATAATTTCCCCTGTTTAATTACCTTAACAAGCTCCAGCTGTTTTTATTCTAAGATGGTTTACTCCCTGATATACAGCTGCCTACCCCCTTCATAATTGCAGGTTCTAAATGAGCTTTTTTCTGTGTTCCCTCACCACAATCCAGATTCTTTTGGGGAGTTACCAGTACAGTAACCATACCAGGAAGTACTTAATTTATTAAGCTACTGCTTTTCTTAATCTCAGTGGAGATATTTACTGATAAACAGCTACGTACGCAGCATGTTCATGTCGTTCCTAAATGAGCTTTTATCTCTCTCCCCTCACCAAAAATCAGATTCTTCTGAGGAGTTCCCAGTACATTATCCTTTCCCCTGTGTAATTACCTTAACAAGCTCCAGCTGTTTTTATTCTCAGAAGGTTTACTCCCTGATATACAGCTGCCTACCCCCTTCGTAAGTGAAGGTCCTAAATGAGCTTTTTTCTCTGTTCCCTCACCACAATCCAGATTCTTTTGGGGAGTTACCAGTACAGTAACCATACCAGGAAGTACTTAATTTATTAAGCTACTGCTTTTCTTAATCTCAGTGGAGATATTTACTGATAAACAGCTATCTACGCAGCATGTTCATGTCGTTCCTAAATGAGCTTTTATCTCTCTCCCCTCACCACAAATCAGATTCTTCTAAGGAGTTCCCAGTACATTATCCTTTCCCCTGTGTAATTACCTTATCAAGCTCCAGCTGTTTTTATTCTCAGATGGTTTACTCCCTGATATACAGCTGCCTACCCCCTTCGTAAGTGCAGGTCCTAAATGAGCTTTTTTCTCTGTTCCCTCACCACAATCCAGATTCTTTTGGGGAGTTACCAGTACAGTCACCATACCAGGAAGCACTTAATTTATTAAGCTACTGCTTTTCTTAATCTCAGTGGAGATATTTACTGATAAACAGCTACCTACGCAGCATGTTCATGTCGTTCCTAAATGAGCTTTTATCTCTCTCCCCTCACCACAAATCAGATTCTTCTGAGGAGTTCCCAGTACATTATCCTTTCCCCTGTGTAATTACCTTAACAAGCTCCAGCTGTTTTTATTCTCAGAAGGTTTACTCCCTGATATACAGCTGTGTACCCCCTTCGTAAGTGCAGGTCCTAAATGAACTTTTTTCTCTGTTCCCTCACCACAATCCAGATTCTTTTGGGCAGTTACCAGTACAGTAACCATACCAGGAAGTACTTAATTTATTAAGCTACTGCTTTTCTTAATCTCAGTGGAGATATTTACTGATAAACAGCTACCTACGCAGCATGTTCATGTCGTTCCTAAATGAGCTTTTATCTCTCTCCCCTCACCACAAATCAGATTCTTCTGAGGAGTTCCCAGTACTTTATAATTTCCCCTGTGTAATTACCTTAACAAGCTCCAGCTGTTTTTATTCTCAGAAGGTTTACTCCCTGATATACAGCTGCCTACCCCTTCGTCAGTGCAGGTCCTAAATGAGCTTTTTTCTCTGTTCCCTCACCACAATCCAGATTCTTTTATGGAGTTACCAGTACAGTAACCATACCAGGAAGTACTTAATTTATTAAGCTACTGCATTTCTTAATCTCAGTGGAGATATATACTGATAAACAGCTACCTACGCAGCATGTTCATGTCGTTCCTAAATGAGCTTTTATCTCTCTCCCCTCACCACGAATCAGATTCTTCTGAGGAGTTCCCAGTACTTTATCCTTTCCCCTGTGTAATTACCTTAACAAGCTCCAGCTGTTTTTATTCTCAGAAGGTTTACTCCCTGATATACAGCTGCCTACCCCCTTCGTAAGTGAAGGTCCTAAATGAGATTTTTTCTCTCTTCCCTCACCACAATCCAGATTCTTTTGGGGAGTTACCAGTACAGTAACCATACCAGGAAGTATTTAATTTATTAAGCTACTGCTTTTCTTAATCTCAGTGGAGATATTTACTGATAAACAGTTACCTACGCAGCATGTTCATGTCGTTCCTAAATGAGCTTTCTCTATCCCCTCACCACAAATCAGATTCTTCTGAGGAGTTCCCAGTACTTTATAATTTCCCCTGTTTAATTACCTTAACAAGCTCCAGCTGTTTTTATTCTCAGAAGCTTTACTCCCTGATATACAGTTGCCTACCCCCTTCGTAAGTGCAGGTTCTAAATGAGCTTTTTTCTCTGTTCCCTCACCACAATCCAGATTCTTTTGGGGAGTTACCAGTACAGTAACCATACCAGGAAGTACTTAATTTATTAAGCTACTGCTTTTCTTAATCTCAGTGGAGATATTTACTGATAAACAGCTACGTACGCAGCATGTTCATGTCGTTCCTAAATGAGCTTTTATCTCTCTCCCCTCACCAAATATCAGATTCTTCTGAGGAGTTCCCAGTACATTATCCTTTCCCCTGTGTATTTACCTTAACAAGCTCCAGCTGTTTTTATTCTCAGAAGGTTTACTACTTGACATACTGCTGCCTACCCCCTTCATAAGTGCAGGTCCTAAATGAGCTTTTATCTCTGTTCCCTCACCACAATCCAGATTCTTTTGGGGAGTTACAAGTACAGTAACCATACCAGGAAGTACTTAATTTATTAAGCTACTGCTTTCCTTAATCTCAGTGGAGATATTTACTGAGAAACAGCTACCTACGCAGCATGTTCATGTCGTTCCTAAATGAGCTATTATCTCTGTCCCCTCACCACAAATAAGATTCTTCTGAGGAGTTCCCAGTACATTATCCTTTCCCCTGTGTAATTACCTTAACAAGCTCCAGCTGTTTTTATTCTCAGAAGGTTTACTCCCTGATATACAGCTGCCTACCCCCTTCGTAAGTGCAGGTCCTAAATGAGCTTTTTTCTCTGTTCCCTCACCACAATCCAGATTCTTCTGGGGAGTTACCAGTACAGTAACCATACCAGGAAGTACTTAATTTATTAAGCTACTGCTTTTCTTAATCTCAGTGGAGATATTTACTGATAAACAGCTACCTACGCAGCATGTTCATGTCGTTCCTAAATGGAGCTTTTATCTCTCTCCCCTCACCACAAATCAGATTCTTCTGAGGAGTTCCCAGTACATTATCCTTTCTCCTGTGTAATTACCTTAACAAGCTCCAGCTGTTTTTATTCTCAGAAGGTTTACTCCCTGATATACAGCTGCCTACCCCCTTCGTAAGTGCACGTCCTAAATGAGATTTTTCTCTGTTCCCTCACCACAATCCAGATTCTTTTGGGGAGTTACCAGTACAGTAACCATACCAGGAAGTACTTAATTTATTAAGCTACTGCTTTTCTTAATCTCAGTGGAGATATTTACTGATAAACAGCTACCTACGCAGCATGTTCATGTCGTTCCTAAATGAGCTATTATCTCTCTCCCCTCACCACAAATAAGATTCTTCTGAGGAGTTCCCAGTACATTATCCTTTCCCCTGTGTAATTACCTTAACAAGCTCCAGCTGTTTTTATTCTCAGAAGGTTTACTCCCTGATATACAGCTGCCTACCGCCTTCATAAGTGCAGGTCCTAAATGAGCTTTTTTCTCTGTTCCCTCAAAACAATCTAGATTCTTTTGGGGAGTTACCAGTACAGTAACCATACCAGGAAGTGCTTAATTTATTAAGCTACTGCTTTCCTTAATCTCAGTGGAGATATTTACTGATAAACAGCTACCTAAGCAGCATGTTCATGTAGTTCCTAAATGAGCTTTTATCTCTCTCCCCTCACCACAAATCAGATTCTTCTGAGGTGTTCCCAGTACATTATCATTTCCCCTGTGTAATTACCTTAACAAGCTCCAGCTGTTTTTATTCTCAGAAGGTTTACTCCCTGATATACAGCTGCCTATCCCCTTCGTAAGTGCAGGTCCTATATGAGCTTTTTTCTCTGTTCCCTCACCACAATCCAGATTCTTTTGCGGAGTTACCAGTACAGTAACCATACCAGGAAGTACTTAATTTATTAAGCTACGGCTTTTCTTAATCTCAGTGGAGATATTTACTGATAAACAGCTTCCTACGCAGCAAGTTCATGTCGTTCCTAAATGAGCTTTTATCTCTCTCCCCTCACCACAAATCAGATTCTTCTGAGGAGTTCCCAGTACATTACCCTTTCCCCTGTGTAATTACCTTAACAAGCTCCAGCTGTTTTTATTCTCAGAAGGTTTACTCCCTGATATACAGCTGCCTACCCCCTTCGTAAGTGCAGGTCCTAAATCAGCTTTTTTCTCTGTTCCCTCACCACAATCCAGATTCTTTTGAGGAGTTACCAGTACAGTAACCATACCAGGAAGTACTTAATTTATTAAGCTACTGCTTTTCTTATTCTCAGTGGAGATATTTACTGATAAACAGCTACCTACGCAGCATGTTCATGTCGTTCCTAAATGAGCTTTTATCTCTCTCCCCTCACCACAAATCAGATTCTTCTGAGGAGTTCCCAGTACATTATCCTTTCCCCTTAGTAATTACCTTAACAAGCTCCAGCTGTTTTTATTGTCAGAAGCTTTACTCCCTGATAAACAGCTGCCTACCCCCTCCGTAAGTGCTGGTCCTAAATGAGCTTTTTTCTCTCTTCCCTCACCACAATCCAGATTCTTTTGGGGAGTTACCAGTACAGTAACCATACCAGGAAGTACTTAATTTATTAAGCTACTGCTTTTCTTAATCTCAGTGGAGATATTTACTGATAAACAGCTACCTACGCAGCATGTTCATGTAGTTCCTAAATGAGCTTTTATCTCTCTCCCCTCACCACAAATCAGATTCTTCTGAGGAGTTCCCAGTACATTATCCTTTCCCCTGTGTAATTACCTTAACAAGCTCCAGCTGTTTTTATTCTCAGAAGGTTTACTCCCTGATATACAGCTGCCAACCCCCTTCGTAAGTGCAGGTCCTAAATGAGCTTTTTTCTCTGTTCCCTCACCACAATCCAGATACTTTTGGGGAGTTACCAGTACAGTAACCACACCAGGAAGTACTTAATTTATTAAGCTACTGCTTTTCTTAACCTCAGTGGAGATATTTTCTGATAAACAGCTACCTACGCAGCATGTTCATGTCGTTCCTAAATGAGCTTTTATCTCTCTCCCCTCACCACAAATCAGATTCTTCTGAGGAGTTCCCAGTACATTATCCTTTCCCCTGTGTAATTACCTTAACAAGCTCCAGCTGTTTTTATTCTCAGAAGGTTTACTCCCTGATATACAGCTGCCTACCCCCTTCGTAAGTGCAGGTCCTAAATGAGCTTTTTTCTCTGTTCCCTCACCACAATCCAGATACTTTTGGGGAGTTACCAGTACAGTAACCACACCAGGAAGTACTTAATTTATTAAGCTACTGCTTTTCTTAACCTCAGTGGAGATATTTTCTGATAAACAGCTACCTACGCAGCATGTTCATGTCGTTCCTAAATGAGCTTTTATCTCTCTCCCCTCACCACAAATCAGATTCTTCTGAGGAGTTCCCAGTACATTATCCTTTCCCCTGTGTAATTACCTTAACAAGCTCCAGCTGTTTTTATTCTCAGAAGGTTTACTCTCTGATATACAGCTGCCTACCCCCTTCGTAAGTGCAGGTCCTAAATGAGCTTTTTTCTCTGTTCCCTCACCACAATCCAGATTCTTTTGGGGAGTTACCAGTACAGTAACCATACCAGGAAGTACTTAATTTATTAAACTACTGCTTTTCTTAATCTCAGTGGAGATATTTACTGATAAACAGCTACCTACGCAGCATGTTCATGTCGTTCCTAAATGAGCTTTTATCTCTCTCCCCTCACCACAAATCAGATTTTTATGAGGAGTTCCCAGTACATTATCCTTTCCCCTGTGTAATTACCTTAACAAGCTCCAGCTGTTTTTATTCTCAGAAGGTTTACTCCCTGATATACAGCTGCCTACCCCCTTCGTAAGTGAAGGTCCTAAATGAGATTTTTTCTCTGTTCCCTTACCACAATCCAGATTCTTTTGGGGAGTTACCAGTACAGTAACCATACCAGGAAGTACTTAATTTATTAAACTACTGCTTTTCTTAATCTCAGTGGAGATATTTACTGATAAACAGCTACCTACGCAGCATGTTCATGTCGTTCCTAAATGAGCTTTTATCTCTCTCCCCTCACCACAAATCAGATTTTTATGAGGAGTTCCCAGTACATTATCCTTTCCCCTGTGTAATTACCTTAACAAGCTCCAGCTGTTTTTATTCTCAGAAGGTTTATTCCCTGATATACAGCTGCCTACCCCCTTCGTAAGTGCAGGTCCTAAGTGAGCTTTTTTCTCTTTTCCCTCACCACAATCTAGATTCTTTTTGGGAGTTACCAGTACAGTAACCATACCAGGAAGTACTTAATTTATTAAGCTACTGCTTTTCTTAATCTCAGTGGAGATATTTACTGATAAACAGCTACCTACGCAGTATGTTCATGTCGTTCCTAAATGAGCTTTTATCTCTCTCCCCTCACCACAAATCAGATTCTTCTGAGGAGTTCCCAGTACATTATCCTTTCCCCTGTGTAATTACCTTAACAAGCTCCAGCTGTTTTTATTCTCAGAAGGTTTACTCCCTGATATACTGCTGCCTACCCCCTTCATAAGTGCAGGTCCTAAATGAGCTTTTATCTCTGTTCCCTCACCACGATCCAGATTCTTTTGGGGAGTTACCAGTACAGTAACCATACCAGGAAGTACTTAATTTATTAAGCTACTGCTTTTCTTAATCTCAGTGGAGATATTTACTGATAAACAGCTACCTACGCAGCATGTTCATGTCGTTACTAAATGAGCTTTTATCTCTCTCCCGTCACCACAAATCAGATTCTTCTGAGGAGTTCCCAGTACTTTACAATTTCCCCTGTGTAATTACCTTAACAAGCTGCTGCTGTTTTTATTCTCAGAAGGTTTAGTCCCTGATATACAGCTGCCTACCCCCTTCGTAAGTGCAGGTCCTAAATGAGCTTTTTTCTCTGTTCCCTCACCACAATCCAGATTCTTTTGGGGAGTTACCAGTACAGTCACCATACCAGGAAGTACTTAATTTATTAAGCTACTGCTTTTCTTAATCTCAGTGGAGATATTTACTGATAAACAGCTACCTACGCAGCATGTTCATGTCGTTCCTAAAAGAGCTTTTATCTCTCTCCCCTCACCACAAATCAGATTCTTCTGAGGAGTTCCCAGTACATTATCCTTTCCCCTGTGTAATTACCTTAACAAGCTCCAGCTGTTTTTACTGTCAGAAGGTTTACTCCCTGATATACAGCTGACTACCCCCTTCGTAAGTGCAGGTCCTAAATGAGCTTTTTTCTCTGTTCCCTCACCACAATCCAGATTCTTTTGGGGAGTTACCAGTACAGTAACCATACCAGGAAGTACTTAATTTATTAAGCTACTGCTTTTCTTAATCTCAGTGGAGATATTTACTGATAAACAGCTACGTACGCAGCATGTTCATATCGTTCCTAAATGAGCTTTTATCTCTCTCCCCTCACCACAAATCAGATTCTTCTGAGGAGTTCCCAGTACATTATCCTTTCCCCTGTGTAATTACCTTAACAAGGTCCAGCTGTTTTTATTCTCAGAAGGCTTACTCCCTGATATACTGCTGCCTATCCCCTTCTTAAGTGCAGGTCCTTAATGAGCTTTTTTCTCTGTTCCCTCACCACAATCCAGATTCTTTCGGGGAGTTAACAGTACAGTAACCATACCAGGAAGTACTTAATTTATTAAGCTACTGCTTTTCTTAATCTCAGTGGAGATATTTACTGATAAACAGCTACCTACGCAGCATGTTCATGTCGTTCCTAAATGAGCTTTTATCTCTCTCCCCTCACCACAAATCAGATTTTTATGAGGAGTTCCCAGTACATTATCCTTTCCCCTGTGTAATTACCTTAACAAGCTCCAGCTGTTTTTATTCTCAGAAGGTTTATTCCCTGATATACAGCTGCCAACCCCCTTCGTAAGTGCAGGTCCTAAGTGAGCTTTTTTCTCTTTTCCCTCACCACAATCTAGATTCTTTTTGGGAGTTACCAGTACAGTAAACATACCAGGAAGTACTTAATTTATTAAGCTACTGCTTTTCTTAATCTCAGTGGAGATATTTACTGATAAACAGCTACCTACGCAGTATGTTCATGTCGTTCCTAAATGAGCTTTTATCTCTCTCCCCTCACCACAAATCAGATTCTTCTGAGGAGTTCCCAGTACATTATCCTTTCCCCTGTGTAATTACCTTAACAAGCTCCAGCTGTTTTTATTCTCAGAAGGTTTACTCCCTGATATACTGCTGCCTACCCCCTTCATAAGTGCAGGTCCTAAATGAGCTTTTATCTCTGTTCCCTCACCAAGATCCACATTCTTTTGGGGAGTTACCAGTACAGTAACCATACCAGGAAGTACTTAATTTATTAAGCTACTGCTTTTCTTAATCTCAGTGGAGATATTTACTGATAAACAGCTACCTACGCAGCATGTTCATGTCGTTACTAAATGAGCTTTTATCTCTCTCCCGTCACCACAAATCAGATTCTTCTGAGGAGTTCCCAGTACTTTACAATTTCCCCTGTGTAATTACCTTAACAAGCTGCAGCTGTTTTTATTCTCAGAAGGTTTAGTCCCTGATATACAGCTGCCTACCCCCTTCGTAAGTGCAGGTCCTAAATGAGCTTTTTTCTCTGTTCCCTCACCACAATCCAGATTCTTTTGGGGAGTTACCAGTACAGTCACCATACCAGGAAGTACTTAATTTATTAAGCTACTGCTTTTCTTAATCTCAGTGGAGATATTTACTGATAAACAACTACCTACGCAGCATGTTCATGTCGTTCCTAAAAGAGCTTTTATCTCTCTCCCCTCACCACAAATCAGATTCTTCTGAGGAGTTCCCAGTACATTATCCTTTCCCCTGTGTAATTACCTTAACAAGCTCCAGCTGTTTTTACTGTCAGAAGGTTTACTCCCTGATATACAGCTGACTACCCCCTTCGTAAGTGCAGGTCCTAAATGAGCTTTTTTCTCTGTTCCCTCACCACAATCCAGATTCTTTTGGGGAGTTACCAGTACAGTAACCATACCAGGAAGTACTTAATTTATTAAGCTACTGCTTTTCTTAATCTCAGTGGAGATATTTACTGATAAACAGCTACGTACGCAGCATGTTCATATCGTTCCTAAATGAGCTTTTATCTCTCTCCCCTCACCACAAATCAGATTCTTCTGAGGAGTTCCCAGTACATTATCCTTTCCCCTGTGTAATTACCTTAACAAGGTCCAGCTGTTTTTATTCTCAGAAGGCTTACTCCCTGATATACTGCTGCCTATCCCCTTCTTAAGTGCAGGTCCTTAATGAGCTTTTTTCTCTGTTCCCTCACCACAATCCAGATTCTTTCGGGGAGTTAACAGTACAGTAACCATACCAGGAAGTACTTAATTTATTAAGCTACTGCTTTTCTTAATCTCAGTGGAGATATTTACTGATAAACAGCTACCTACGCAGCATGTTCATGTCGTTCCTAAATGAGCTTTTATCTCTCTCCCCTCACCACAAATCAGATTCTTCTGAGGAGTTCCCAGTACATTATCCTTTCCCCTGTGTAATTACCTTAACAAGCTCCAGCTGTTTTTATTCTCAGAAGGTTTACTCCCTGATATACAGCTGCCTACCCCCTTCGTAAGTGCAGGTCCTAAATGAGCTTTTTTCTCTGTTCCCTCACCACAATCCAGATACTTTTGGGGAGTTACCAGTACAGTAACCACACCAGGATGTACTTAATTTATTAAGCTACTGCTTTTCTTAACCTCAGTGGAGATATTTTCTGATAAACAGCTACCTACGCAGCATGTTCATGTCGTTCCTAAATGTGCTTTTATCTCTCTCCCCTCACCACAAATCAGATTCTTCTGAGGAGTTCCCAGTACATTATCCTTTCCCCTGTGTAATTACCTTAACAAGCTCCAGCTGTTTTTATTCTCAGAAGGTTTACTCCCTGATATACAGCTGCCTACCCCCTTCGTAAGTGCAGGTCCTAAATGAGCTTTTTTCTCTGTTCCCTCACCACAATCCAGATACTTTTGGGAAGTTACCAGTACAGTAACCACACCAGGAAGTACTTAATTTATTAAGATACTGCTTTTCTTAACCTCAGTGGAGATATTTTCTGATAAACAGCTACCTACGCAGCATGTTCATGTCGTTCCTAAATGAGCTTTTATCTCTCTCCCCTCACCACAAATCAGATTCTTCTGAGGAGTTCCCAGTACATTATCCTTTCCCCTGTGTAATTACCTTAACAAGCTCCAGCTGTTTTTATTCTCAGAAGGTTTACTCCCTGATATACAGCTGCCTACCCCCTTCGTAAGTGAAGGTCCTAAATGAGCTTTTTTCTCTGTTCCCTCACCACAATCCAGATTCTTTTGGGGAGTTACCAGTACAGTAACCATACCAGGAAGTACTTAATTTATTAAGCTACTGCTTTTCTTAATCTCAGTGGAGATATTTACTGATAATCAGCTATCTACGCAGCATGTTCATGTCGTTCCTAAATGAGCTTTTATCTCTCTCCCCTCACCACAAATCAGATTCTTCTAAGGAGTTCCCAGTACTTTATCCTTTCTCCTGTGTAATTTCCTTAACAAGCTCCAGCTGTTTTTATTCTCAGATGGTTTACTCCCTGATATACAGCTGCCTACCCCCTTCGCAAGTGCAGGTCCTAAATGAGCTTTTTTCTCTGTTCCCTCACCACAATCCAGATTCTTTTGGGGAGTTAACAGTACAGTAACCATACCAGGAAGTACTTAATTTATTCAGCTACTGCTTTTCTTAATCTCAGTGGAGATATTTAATGATAAACAGCTACCTACGCAGAATGTGAATGTCGTTCCTAAATGAGCTTTTATCTCTCTCCCCTCACCACAAATCAGATTCTTCTGAGGAGTTCCCAGTACATTATCCTTACCCCTGTGTAATTACCTTAACAAGCTCCAGCTGTTTTTATTCTCAGAATGTTTACTCCCTGATATACAGCTGCCTACCCCCTTCGTAAGTGCAGGTCCTAAATGAGCTTTTTTCTCTGTTCCCTCACCACAATCCAGATTCTTTTGGGGAGTTACCAGTACAGTAACCATACCAGGAAGTACTTAATTTATTAAGCTACTGCTTTTCTTAATCTCAGTGGAGATATTTACTGATAAACAGCTACGTGTGCAGCATGTTCATGTCGTTCATAAATGAGCTTTTATCTCTCTCCCCTTACCACAAATCAGATACTTCTGAGGAGTTCCCAGTACATTATCCTTTCCCTTGTGTAATTACCTTAACAAGATCCAGCTGTTTTTATTCTCAGAAGGTTTACTCCCTGAATATACAGCTGCCTACCCCCTTCGTAAGTGCAGGTCCTAAATGAGCTTTTTTCTCTGTTCCCTCACCAAAATCCAGATTCTTTTGGGGAGTTACCAGTACAGTAACCATACCAGGAAGTACTTAATTTATTAAACTACTGCTTTTCTTAATCTCAGTGGAGATATTTACTGATAAACAGCTACCTACGCAGCATGTTCATGTCGTTACTAAATGAGCTTTTATCTCTCTCCAGTCACCACAAATCAGATTCTTCTGAGGAGTTCCCAGTACTTTACAATTTCCCCTGTGTAATTAACTTAACAAGCTCCAGCTGTTTTTATTCTCAGAAGGTTTACTCCCTGATATACAGCTGCCTACCCCCTTCGTAAGTGCAGGTCCTAAATGAGCTTTTTTCTCTGTTCCCTCACCACAATCCAGATTATTTTGGGGAGTTACCAGTACAGTCACCATACCAGGAAGTACTTAATTTATTAAGCTACTGCTTTTCTTAATCTCAGTGGAGATATTTACTGATAAACAGCTACCTACGCAGCATGTTCATGTCGTTCCTAAATGAGCTTTTATCTCTCTCCCCTCACCACAAATCAGATTCTTCTGAGGAGTTCCCAGTACATTATCCTTTCCCCTGTGTAATTACCTTAACAAGCTCCAGCTGTTTTTATTCTCAGAAGGTTTACTCCCTGATATACAGCTGCGTACCCGCTTCGTAAGTGCAGGTCCTAAATGAACTTTTTTCTCTGTTCCCTCACCACAATCCTGATTCTTTTGGGGAGTTACCAGTACAGTTACCATACCAGGAAGTACTTAATTTATTAAGCTACTGCTTTTCTTAATCTCAGTGGAGATATTTACTGATAAACAGCTACCTACGCAGCATGTTCATGTCGTTCCTAAATGAGCTTTTATCTCTCTCCCCTCACCACAAATCAGATTCTTCTGTGGAGTTCCCAGTACTTTATAATTTCCCCTGTGTAATTACCTTAACAAGCTCCAGCTGTTTTTATTCTCAGAAGGTTTACTCCCTGATATACAGCTGCCTACCCCTTCGTCAGTGCAGGTCCTAAATGAGCTTTTTTCTCTGTTCCCTCACCACAATCCAGATTCTTTTATGGAGTTACCAGTACAGTAACCATACCAGGAAGTACTTAATTTATTAAGCTACTGCATTTCTTAATCTCAGTGGAGATATTTACTGATAAACAGCTACCTACGCAGCATGTTCATGTCGTTCCTAAATGAGCTTTTATCTCTCTCCCCTCACCACGAATCAGATTCTTCTGAGGAGTTCCCAGTACTTTATCCTTTCCCCTGTGTAATTACCTTAACAAGCTCCAGCTGTTTTTATTCTCAGAAGGTTTACTCCATGATATACAGCTGCCTACCACCTTCGTAAGTGCAGGTCCTAAATGAGCTTTTTTCTCTGTTCCCTCACCACAATCCAGATTCTTTGGGGAGTTACCAGTACAGTAACCATACCAGGAAGTACTTAATTTATTAAGCTACTGCTTTTCTTAATCTCAGTGGAGATATTTACTGATAAACAGTTACCTACGCAGCATGTTCATGTCGTTCCTAAATGAGCTTTCTCTATCCCCTCACCACAAATCAGATTCTTCTGAGGAGTTCCCAGTACTTTATAATTTCCCCTGTTTAATTACCTTAACAAGCTCCAGCTGTTTTTATTCTAAGATGGTTTACTCCCTGATATACAGCTGCCTACCCCCTTCATAATTGCAGGTTCTAAATGAGCTTTTTTCTGTGTTCCCTCACCACAATCCAGATTCTTTTGGGGAGTTACCAGTACAGTAACCATACCAGGAAGTACTTAATTTATTAAGCTACTGCTTTTCTTAATCTCAGTGGAGATATTTACTGATAAACAGCTACGTACGCAGCATGTTCATGTCGTTCCTAAATGAGCTTTTATCTCTCTCCCCTCACCAAAAATCAGATTCTTCTGAGGAGTTCCCAGTACATTATCCTTTCCCCTGTGTAATTACCTTAACAAGCTCCAGCTGTTTTTATTCTCAGAAGGTTTACTCCCTGATATACAGCTGCCTACCCCCTTCGTAAGTGAAGGTCCTAAATGAGCTTTTTTCTCTGTTCCCTCACCACAATCCAGATTCTTTTGGGGAGTTACCAGTACAGTAACCATACCAGGAAGTACTTAATTTATTAAGCTACTGCTTTTCTTAATCTCAGTGGAGATATTTACTGATAAACAGCTATCTACGCAGCATGTTCATGTCGTTCCTAAATGAGCTTTTATCTCTCTCCCCTCACCACAAATCAGATTCTTCTAAGGAGTTCCCAGTACATTATCCTTTCCCCTGTGTAATTACCTTATCAAGCTCCAGCTGTTTTTATTCTCAGATGGTTTACTCCCTGATATACAGCTGCCTACCCCCTTCGTAAGTGCAGGTCCTAAATGAGCTTTTTTCTCTGTTCCCTCACCACAATCCAGATTCTTTTGGGGAGTTACCAGTACAGTCACCATACCAGGAAGCACTTAATTTATTAAGCTACTGCTTTTCTTAATCTCAGTGGAGATATTTACTGATAAACAGCTACCTACGCAGCATGTTCATGTCGTTCCTAAATGAGCTTTTATCTCTCTCCCCTCACCACAAATCAGATTCTTCTGAGGAGTTCCCAGTACATTATCCTTTCCCCTGTGTAATTACCTTAACAAGCTCCAGCTGTTTTTATTCTCAGAAGGTTTACTCCCTGATATACAGCTGTGTACCCCCTTCGTAAGTGCAGGTCCTAAATGAACTTTTTTCTCTGTTCCCTCACCACAATCCAGATTCTTTTGGGCAGTTACCAGTACAGTAACCATACCAGGAAGTACTTAATTTATTAAGCTACTGCTTTTCTTAATCTCAGTGGAGATATTTACTGATAAACAGCTACCTACGCAGCATGTTCATGTCGTTCCTAAATGAGCTTTTATCTCTCTCCCCTCACCACAAATCAGATTCTTCTGAGGAGTTCCCAGTACTTTATAATTTCCCCTGTGTAATTACCTTAACAAGCTCCAGCTGTTTTTATTCTCAGAAGGTTTACTCCCTGATATACAGCTGCCTACCCCTTCGTCAGTGCAGGTCCTAAATGAGCTTTTTTCTCTGTTCCCTCACCACAATCCAGATTCTTTTATGGAGTTACCAGTACAGTAACCATACCAGGAAGTACTTAATTTATTAAGCTACTGCATTTCTTAATCTCAGTGGAGATATATACTGATAAACAGCTACCTACGCAGCATGTTCATGTCGTTCCTAAATGAGCTTTTATCTCTCTCCCCTCACCACGAATCAGATTCTTCTGAGGAGTTCCCAGTACTTTATCCTTTCCCCTGTGTAATTACCTTAACAAGCTCCAGCTGTTTTTATTCTCAGAAGGTTTACTCCCTGATATACAGCTGCCTACCCCCTTCGTAAGTGAAGGTCCTAAATGAGATTTTTTCTCTCTTCCCTCACCACAATCCAGATTCTTTTGGGGAGTTACCAGTACAGTAACCATACCAGGAAGTATTTAATTTATTAAGCTACTGCTTTTCTTAATCTCAGTGGAGATATTTACTGATAAACAGTTACCTACGCAGCATGTTCATGTCGTTCCTAAATGAGCTTTCTCTATCCCCTCACCACAAATCAGATTCTTCTGAGGAGTTCCCAGTACTTTATAATTTCCCCTGTTTAATTACCTTAACAAGCTCCAGCTGTTTTTATTCTCAGAAGCTTTACTCCCTGATATACAGTTGCCTACCCCCTTCGTAAGTGCAGGTTCTAAATGAGCTTTTTTCTCTGTTCCCTCACCACAATCCAGATTCTTTTGGGGAGTTACCAGTACAGTAACCATACCAGGAAGTACTTAATTTATTAAGCTACTGCTTTTCTTAATCTCAGTGGAGATATTTACTGATAAACAGCTACGTACGCAGCATGTTCATGTCGTTCCTAAATGAGCTTTTATCTCTCTCCCCTCACCAAATATCAGATTCTTCTGAGGAGTTCCCAGTACATTATCCTTTCCCCTGTGTATTTACCTTAACAAGCTCCAGCTGTTTTTATTCTCAGAAGGTTTACTACTTGACATACTGCTGCCTACCCCCTTCATAAGTGCAGGTCCTAAATGAGCTTTTATCTCTGTTCCCTCACCACAATCCAGATTCTTTTGGGGAGTTACAAGTACAGTAACCATACCAGGAAGTACTTAATTTATTAAGCTACTGCTTTCCTTAATCTCAGTGGAGATATTTACTGAGAAACAGCTACCTACGCAGCATGTTCATGTCGTTCCTAAATGAGCTATTATCTCTGTCCCCTCACCACAAATAAGATTCTTCTGAGGAGTTCCCAGTACATTATCCTTTCCCCTGTGTAATTACCTTAACAAGCTCCAGCTGTTTTTATTCTCAGAAGGTTTACTCCCTGATATACAGCTGCCTACCCCCTTCGTAAGTGCAGGTCCTAAATGAGCTTTTTTCTCTGTTCCCTCACCACAATCCAGATTCTTCTGGGGAGTTACCAGTACAGTAACCATACCAGGAAGTACTTAATTTATTAAGCTACTGCTTTTCTTAATCTCAGTGGAGATATTTACTGATAAACAGCTACCTACGCAGCATGTTCATGTCGTTCCTAAATGGAGCTTTTATCTCTCTCCCCTCACCACAAATCAGATTCTTCTGAGGAGTTCCCAGTACATTATCCTTTCTCCTGTGTAATTACCTTAACAAGCTCCAGCTGTTTTTATTCTCAGAAGGTTTACTCCCTGATATACAGCTGCCTACCCCCTTCGTAAGTGCACGTCCTAAATGAGATTTTTCTCTGTTCCCTCACCACAATCCAGATTCTTTTGGGGAGTTACCAGTACAGTAACCATACCAGGAAGTACTTAATTTATTAAGCTACTGCTTTTCTTAATCTCAGTGGAGATATTTACTGATAAACAGCTACCTACGCAGCATGTTCATGTCGTTCCTAAATGAGCTATTATCTCTCTCCCCTCACCACAAATAAGATTCTTCTGAGGAGTTCCCAGTACATTATCCTTTCCCCTGTGTAATTACCTTAACAAGCTCCAGCTGTTTTTATTCTCAGAAGGTTTACTCCCTGATATACAGCTGCCTACCGCCTTCATAAGTGCAGGTCCTAAATGAGCTTTTTTCTCTGTTCCCTCAAAACAATCTAGATTCTTTTGGGGAGTTACCAGTACAGTAACCATACCAGGAAGTGCTTAATTTATTAAGCTACTGCTTTCCTTAATCTCAGTGGAGATATTTACTGATAAACAGCTACCTAAGCAGCATGTTCATGTAGTTCCTAAATGAGCTTTTATCTCTCTCCCCTCACCACAAATCAGATTCTTCTGAGGTGTTCCCAGTACATTATCATTTCCCCTGTGTAATTACCTTAACAAGCTCCAGCTGTTTTTATTCTCAGAAGGTTTACTCCCTGATATACAGCTGCCTATCCCCTTCGTAAGTGCAGGTCCTATATGAGCTTTTTTCTCTGTTCCCTCACCACAATCCAGATTCTTTTGCGGAGTTACCAGTACAGTAACCATACCAGGAAGTACTTAATTTATTAAGCTACGGCTTTTCTTAATCTCAGTGGAGATATTTACTGATAAACAGCTTCCTACGCAGCAAGTTCATGTCGTTCCTAAATGAGCTTTTATCTCTCTCCCCTCACCACAAATCAGATTCTTCTGAGGAGTTCCCAGTACATTACCCTTTCCCCTGTGTAATTACCTTAACAAGCTCCAGCTGTTTTTATTCTCAGAAGGTTTACTCCCTGATATACAGCTGCCTACCCCCTTCGTAAGTGCAGGTCCTAAATCAGCTTTTTTCTCTGTTCCCTCACCACAATCCAGATTCTTTTGAGGAGTTACCAGTACAGTAACCATACCAGGAAGTACTTAATTTATTAAGCTACTGCTTTTCTTATTCTCAGTGGAGATATTTACTGATAAACAGCTACCTACGCAGCATGTTCATGTCGTTCCTAAATGAGCTTTTATCTCTCTCCCCTCACCACAAATCAGATTCTTCTGAGGAGTTCCCAGTACATTATCCTTTCCCCTTAGTAATTACCTTAACAAGCTCCAGCTGTTTTTATTGTCAGAAGCTTTACTCCCTGATAAACAGCTGCCTACCCCCTCCGTAAGTGCTGGTCCTAAATGAGCTTTTTTCTCTGTTCCCTCACCACAATCCAGATTCTTTTGGGGAGTTACCAGTACAGTAACCATACCAGGAAGTACTTAATTTATTAAGCTACTGCTTTTCTTAATCTCAGTGGAGATATTTACTGATAAACAGCTACCTACGCAGCATGTTCATGTCGTTCCTAAATGAGCTTTTATCTCTCTCCCCTCACCACAAATCAGATTCTTCTGAGGAGTTCCCAGTACATTATCCTTTCCCCTGTGTAATTACCTTAACAAGCTTCAGCTGTTTTTATTCTCAGAAGCTTTACTCCCTGATATACAGCTGCCTACCCCCTTCGTAAGTGCAGGTCCTAAATCAGCTTTTTTCTCTGTTCCCTCACCACAATCCAGATTCTTCTGGGGAGTTACCAGTACAGTAACCATACCAGGAAGTACTTAATTTATTAAGCTACTGCTTTTCTTAATCTCAGTGGAGATATTTACTGATAAACAGCTACCTACGCAGCATGTTCATGTCGTTCCTAAATGGAGCTTTTATCTCTCTCCCCTCACCACAAATCAGATTCTTCTGAGGAGTTCCCAGTACATTATCCTTTCCCCTGTGTAATTACCTTAACAAGCTCCAGCTGTTTTTATTCTCAGAAGGTTTACTCCCTGATATACAGCTGCCTACCCCCTTCGTAAGTGCAGGTCCTAAATGAGATTTTTCTCTGTTCCCTCACCACAATCCAGATTCTTTTGGGGAGTTACCAGTACAGTAACCATACCAGGAAGTACTTAATTTATTAAGCTACTGCTTTTCTTAATCTCAGTGGAGATATTTACTGATAAACAGCTACCTACGCAGCATGTTCATGTCGTTCCTAAATGAGCTATTATCTCTCTCCCCTCACCACAAATAAGATTCTTCTGAGGAGTTCCCAGTACATTATCCTTTCCCCTGTGTAATTACCTTAACAAGCTCCAGCTGTTTTTATTCTCAGAAGGTTTACTCCCTGATATACAGCTGCCTACCGCCTTCATAAGTGCAGGTCCTAAATGAGCTTTTTTCTCTGTTCCCTCAAAACAATCTAGATTCTTTTGGGGAGTTACCAGTACAGTAACCATACCAGGAAGTGCTTAATTTATTAAGCTACTGCTTTCCTTAATCTCAGTGGAGATATTTACTGATAAACAGCTACCTAAGCAGCATGTTCATGTAGTTCCTAAATGAGCTTTTATCTCTCTCCCCTCACCACAAATCAGATTCTTCTGAGGTGTTCCCAGTACATTATCATTTCCCCTGTGTAATTACCTTAACAAGCTCCAGCTGTTTTTATTCTCAGAAGGTTTACTCCCTGATATACAGCTGCCTATCCCCTTCGTAAGTGCAGGTCCTATATGAGCTTTTTTCTCTGTTCCCTCACCACAATCCAGATTCTTTTGCGGAGTTACCAGTACAGTAACCATACCAGGAAGTACTTAATTTATTAAGCTACGGCTTTTCTTAATCTCAGTGGAGATATTTACTGATAAACAGCTTCCTACGCAGCAAGTTCATGTCGTTCCTAAATGAGCTTTTATCTCTCTCCCCTCACCACAAATCAGATTCTTCTGAGGAGTTCCCAGTACATTACCCTTTCCCCTGTGTAATTACCTTAACAAGCTCCAGCTGTTTTTATTCTCAGAAGGTTTACTCCCTGATATACAGCTGCCTACCCCCTTCGTAAGTGCAGGTCCTAAATCAGCTTTTTTCTCTGTTCCCTCACCACAATCCAGATTTCTTTTGAGGAGTTACCAGTACAGTAACCATACCAGGAAGTACTTAATTTATTAAGCTACTGCTTTTCTTATTCTCAGTGGAGATATTTACTGATAAACAGCTACCTACGCAGCATGTTCATGTCGTTCCTAAATGAGCTTTTATCTCTCTCCCCTCACCACAAATCAGATTCTTCTGAGGAGTTCCCAGTACATTATCCTTTCCCCTTAGTAATTACCTTAACAAGCTCCAGCTGTTTTTATTGTCAGAAGCTTTACTCCCTGATAAACAGCTGCCTACCCCCTCCGTAAGTGCTGGTCCTAAATGAGCTTTTTTCTCTGTTCCCTCACCACAATCCAGATTCTTTTGGGGAGTTACCAGTACAGTAACCATACCAGGAAGTACTTAATTTATTAAGCTACTGCTTTTCTTAATCTCAGTGGAGATATTTACTGATAAACAGCTACCTACGCAGCATGTTCATGTCGTTCCTAAATGAGCTTTTATCTCTCTCCCCTCACCACAAATCAGATTCTTCTGAGGAGTTCCCAGTACATTATCCTTTCCCCCTGTGTAATTACCTTAACAAGCTTCAGCTGTTTTTATTCTCAGAAGCTTTACTCCCTGATATACAGCTGCCTACCCCCTTCGTAAGTGCAGGTCCTAAATGAGCTTTTTTCTCTGTTCCCTCACCACAATCCAGATTCTTTTGGGGAGTTACCAGTACAGTAACCATACCAGGAAGTACTTAATTTATTAAGCTACTGCTTTTCTAAAGCTCAGTGGAGATATTTACTGATAAACAGCTACCTACGCAGCATGTTCATGTCGTTCCTAAATGAGCTTTTATCTCTCTCCCCTCACCACAAATCAGAATCTTCTGAGGAGTTCCCAGTACATTATCCTTTCCCCTGTTTAATTACCTTAACAAGCTCCAGCTTTTTTTATTCTCAGAAGCTTTACTCCCTGAAATACAGCTGCCTACCCACCTTCGTAAGTGCAGGTCCTAAATGAGCTTTTTTCTCTGTTCCCTCACCACAATCCAGATTCTTTTGGGGAGTTACCAGTACAGTAACCATACCAGGAAGTACTTAATTTATTAACCTACTGCTTTTCTTAATCTCAGTGGAGATATTTACTGATAAACAGCTACCTAAGTAGCATGTACATGTAGTTCTTAAATGAGCTTTTATCTCTCTCCCCTCACCACAAATCAGATTCTTCTGTGGAGTTCCCCGTACATTATCCTTTCCCCTGTGTAATTACCTTAACAAGCTCCAGCTGTTTTTATTCTCAGAAGCTTTACTCCCTGATATACAGCTGCCTACCCCCTTCGTAAGTGCAGGTCCTAAATGAGCTTTTTTCTCTGTTCCCCTCACCACAATCCAGATTCTTTGGGGGAGTTACCAGTACAGTAACCATACCAGGAAGTACTTAATTTATAAAGCTACTGCTTTTCTTAATCTCAGTGGAGATATTTACTGATAAACAGCTACCTACGCAGCATGTTCATGTCGTTCCTAAATGAGCTTTTATCTCTCTTCCTTCACCACAAATCAGATTCTTCTGAGGAGTTCCCAGTACAATATCCTTTCCCCTGTGTAATTACCTTAACAAGCTCCAGCTGTTTTTATTCTCAGAAGGTTTACTCCCTGATATACAGCTGCCTACCCCCTTCGTAAGTGCAGTTCCTAAATGAGCTTTTTTCTCTGTTCCCTCACCACAATCCAGATCCTTTTGGGGAGTTACCAGTACAGTAACCATACCAGGAAGTACTTAATTTATTAAGCTACTGCTTTTCTTAATCTCAGTGGGAGATATTTACTGATAAACAGCTACCTACGCAGCATGTTCATGTC
>NW_025956645.1:0-39722 GCF_023159225.1 Perognathus longimembris pacificus
CATACCAGGAAGTACTTAATTTATTAAGCTACTGCGTTTCTTAATCTCAGTGTGGAGAGATATTTACTGATAAACAGCTACCTACGCAGCATGTTCATGTCGTTCCTAAATGAGCTTTTACTCTCTCTCCCCTCACCAAAATCAGATTCTTCTGAGGAGTTCCCAGTACATTATCCTTTCCCCTGTGTATTTACCTTAACAAGCTCTAGCTGTTTTTATTCTCAGAAGGTTTTACTCCCTGATATACAGCTGCCCTACCCCCTTCGTAAGTGCAGGTCCTAAATGAGCTTTTTTCTCTGTTCCCGCCACCACAATCCAGATTCTTTTGGGGAGTTAACCAGTACAGTAACCATACCAGGAAGTACTTAATTTATTAAGCTACTGCTTTTCTTAATCTCAGTGGAGATATTTACTGATAAACAGCTACCGACGCAGCATGTTCATATCGTCGTAAATGAGCTTTTATCTCCTCCCCTCACCACAAATCAGATTCTTCTGAGGAGTTCCCAGTACATTATCCTTTCCCCTGTGTATTACCTTACCAATCTCCAGCTGTGTTTATTCTCAGAAGGTTTACTCCCTGATATACAGCTGCCTACCCCTTTAGTAAGTGCAGATCTTAAATGAGCTTTTTTCTCTGTTCCCGCCACCCACAATCCAGATTCTTTTGGGGAGTTACCAGTACAGAACCATACCAGGAAGTACTTAATTTATTAAGCTATTGCTTTTCTTAATCTCAGTGGAGATATTTACTGATAAACAGCTACCTACGCAGCATGTTCATGTCGTTCCTAAATGAGCTTTTATCTCTCTCCCCTCACCACAAATCAGATTCTTCTGAGGAGTTCCCAGTACATTATCCTTTCCCCTGTGTAATTACCTTAAGAAGCTCCAGCTGTTTTTATTCTCAGAAGGTTTACTCCCTGATAAACAGCTGCCTACCCCCTTCGTAAGTGCAGGTCCTGAATGAGGTTTTTTCTTCTGTTTCCCTCACCACAATCCAGATTCTTTTGGGGAGTTACCAGTACAGTAACCATACCAGGAAGTACTTAATTTATTAAGCTACTGCTTTTCTTAATCTCAGTGGAGATATTTACTGATAAACAGCTACCTACGCAGCATGTTCATGTCGTTCCTAAATGAGCTTTTATCTCTCTCCCCTCACCACAAATCAGATTCTTCTGAGGAGTTCCCAGTAATTATCCTTTCCCCTGTGTAATTACCTTAACAAGCTCCAGCTGTTTTTATTCTCAGAAGGTTTACTCCCTGATAAACAGCTGCCTACCCCCTTCGTATGTGCAGGTCCTAAATGAGCTTTTTTCTCTGTTCCCTCACCACAATCCAGATTCTTTTGGGGAGTTACAGTACAGTAACCATACCAGGAAGTTCTTAATTTATTAAGCTAACTGCTTTTCTTAATCTCAGTGAGATATTTACTGATAAACAGCTACTACGCAGCATGTTCATGTCGTTCCTAAATGAGCTTTTATCTCTCTCCCCTCACCACAAATCAGATTCTTCTGAGGAGTTCCCAGTACATTATCCTTTCCCCTGTGTAATTACCTTAACAAGCTCCAGCTGTGTTTATTCTCAGAAGGTTTACTCCCTGATATACGCTGCCTACCCCTTTAGTAAATGCAGGTCTTAATGAGCTTTTTTCCTCTGTTCCCCGCACCACAATCCAGATTCTTTGGGGAGTTACTAGTAAGTAAAAGTAACCATACCAGGAAGTACTTAATTTATTAAGCTACTGCTTTTCTTAATCCAGTGGAGATATTTACTGATAAACAGCTACCCTACGCAGCATGTTCATGTCGTTCCTAAATGAGCTTTTATCTCTCTCCCCCTCACCACAAATCATATTCTTCTGAGGAGTTCCCAGTACATTATCCCTTTCCCCTGTGTAATTACCCTTACGAAGCTCCAGCTGTTTTTATTCTCAGAAGGTTTACTCCCTGATATACAGCTGCCTACCCCCTTCGTAAGTGCAGGTCCTGAATGAGCTTTTTTCTCTGTTCCCTCACCACAATCCAGATTCTTTTGGGGAGTTACCAGTACAGTAACCATACCAGGAAGTACTTAATTTATTAAGCTACTGCTTTTCTTAATCTCAGTGGAGATATTTACTGATAAACAGCTACCTACGCAGCATGTTCATGTCGTTCCTAAATGAGCTTTTATCTCTTTCCCCTTACCACAAATCAGATTCTTCTGAGGAGTTCCCAGTACATTATCCTTTCCCCTGTGTAATTACCTTAACAAGCTCTAGCTGTTTTTATTCTCAGAAGGTTTACTCCCTGATATACAGCTGCCTTCCCCCTTCGTAAGTGCAGGTCCTAAATGAGCTTTTTTCTCTGTTCCCTCACCACAATCCAGATTCTTTTGGGGAGTTACCAGTACAGTAACCATATCAGGAAGTACTTAATTTATTAAGCTACTGCTTTTCTTAATCTCAGTGGAGATATTTACTGATAAACAGCTACCTACGCAGCATGTTCATGTCGTTCCTAAATGAGCTTTTAACTCTCTCCCCTCACCACAAATCAGATTCTTCTGAGGAGTTCCCAATACATTATCCTTTCCCCTGTGTAATTACCTTAACAAGCTCCAGCTGTTTTTATTCTCAGAAGGTTTACTCCCTGATATACAGCTGCCTACCCCCTTCGTAAGTGCAGGTCCTGAATGAGGTTTTTTCTCTGTTCCCTCACCACAATCCAGATTCTTTTGGGGAGTTACCAGTACAGTAACCATACCAGGAAGTACTTAATTTATTAAGCTACTGCTTTTCTTAATCTCAGTGGAGATATTTACTGATAAACAGCTACCGCCGCAGCATGTTCATGTCGTTCCTAAATGAGCTTTTATCTCTCTCCCCTCACCAAAAATCAGATTCTTCTGAGGAGTTCCCAGTACATTATCCTTTCTCCTGTGTAATTACCTTAAGAAGCTCCAGCTGTTTTTATTCTCAGAAGGTTTACTCCCTGATATACTGCTGCCTACCCCCTTCGTAAGTGCAGGTCCTGAATGAGCTTTTTTCTCTGTTCCCTCACCACAATCCAGATTCTTTTGGGAGTTACCAGTACAGTAACCATACCAGGAAGTACTTAATTTATTAAGCTACTGCTTTTCTTAATCTCAGTGGAGATATTTACTGATAAACAGCTACCTACGCAGCATGTTCATGTCGTTCCTAAATGAGCTTTTATCTCTCTCCCCTCACCACAAATGAGATTCTTCTGAGGAGTTCCCAGTACATTATCCTTTCCCCTGTGTAATTACCTTAACAAGCTCCAGCTGTTTTTATTCTCAGAAGGTTTACTCCCTGATATACAGCTGCCTACACCCTTCGTAAGTGCAGTTCCTAAATGAGCTTTTTTCTCTGTTCCCTCACCACAATCCAGATTCTTTTGGGAAATTACCAGTACAGTAACCATACCAGGAAGTACTTAATTTATTAAGCTACTGCTTTTCTTAATCTCAGTGGAGATATTTACTGATAAACAGCTACCTAGGCAGCATGTTCATGTCGTTCCTAAATGAGCTTTTATCTATCTCCCCTTACCACAAATCAGATTCTTCTGAGGAGTTCCCAGTACATTATCCTTTCCCCTGTGTAATTACCTTAACAATCTCCAGCTGTGTTTATTCTCAGAAGGTTTACTCCCTGATATACAGCTGCCTACCCCTTTAGTAAGTGCAGATCTTAAATGAGCTTTTTTCTCTGTTCCCGCACCACAATCCAGATTCTTTTGGGGAGTTACCAGTACAGTAACCATACCAGGAAGTACTTAATTTATTAAGCTATTGCTTTTCTTAATCTCAGTGGAGATATTTACTGATAAACAGCTACCTACGCAGCATGTTCATGTCGTTCCTAAATGAGCTTTTATCTCTCTCCCCTCACCACAAATCAGATTCTTCTGAGGAGTTCCCAGTACATTATCCTTTCCCCTGTGTAATTACCTTAACAAGCTCCAGCTGTTTTTATGCTCAGAAGGTTTACTCCCTGATAAACAGCTGCCTACCCCCTTCGTATGTGCAGGTCCTAAATGAGCTTTTTTCTCTGTTCCCTCACCACAATCCAGATTCTTTTGGGGAGTTACCAGTACAGTAACCATACCAGGAAGTTCTTAATTTATTAAGCTACTGCTTTTCTTAATCTCAGTGGAGATATTTACTGATAAACAGCTACCTACGCAGCATGTTCATGTCGTTCCTAAATGAGCTTTTATCTCTCTCCCCTCACCACAAATCAGATTCTTCTGAGGAGTTCCCAGTACATTATCCTTTCCCATGTGTAATTACCTTAACAAGCTCCAGCTGTGTTTATTCTCAGAAGGTTTACTCCCTGATATACAGCTGCCTACCCCTTTAGTAAATGCAGGTCTTAAATGAGCTTTTTTCTCTGTTCCCGCACCACAATCCAGATTCTTTTGGGGAGTTACTAGTACAGTAACCATACCAGGAAGTACTTAATTTATTAAGCTACTGCTTTTCTTAATCTCAGTGGAGATATTTACTGATAAACAGCTACCTACGCAGCATGTTCATGTCGTTCCTAAATGAGCTTTTATCTCTCTCCCCTCACCACAAATCATATTCTTCTGAGGAGTTCCCAGTACATTATCCTTTCCCCTGTGTAATTACCTTACGAAGCTCCAGCTGTTTTTATTCTCAGAAGGTTTACTCCCTGATATACAGCTGCCTACCCCCTTCGTAAGTGCAGGTCCTGAATGAGCTTTTTTCTCTGTTCCCTCACCACAATCCAGATTCTTTTGGGGAGTTACCAGTACAGTAACCATACCAGGAAGTACTTAATTTATTAAGCTACTGCTTTTCTTAATCTCAGTGGAGATATTTACTGATAAACAGCTACCTACGCAGCATGTTCATGTCGTTCCTAAATGAGCTTTTATCTCTTTCCCCTTACCACAAATCAGATTCTTCTGAGGAGTTCCCAGTACATTATCCTTTCCCCTGTGTAATTACCTTAACAAGCTCCAGCTGTTTTTATTCTCAGAAGGTTTACTCCCTGATATACAGCTGCCTACCCCCTTCGTAAGTGCAGGTCCTGAATGAGGTTTTTTCTCTGTTCCCTCACCACAATCCAGATTCTTTTGGGGAGTTACCAGTACAGTAACCATACCAGGAAGTACTTAATTTATTAAGCTACTGCTTTTCTTAATCTCAGTGGAGATATTTACTGATAAACACCTACCTACGCAGCATGTTCATGTCGTTCCTAAATGACCTTTTATCTCTCTCCCCTCACCACAAATCAGATTCCTCTGAGGAGTTTCCAGTACAGTATCCTTTCCCCTGTGTAATTACCTTAACAAGCTCCAGCTGTTTTTATTCTCAGAAGGTTTACTCCCTGATATACTGCTGCCTACCCCCTTCGTAAGTGCAGGTCCTGAATGAGCTTTTTTCTCTGTTCCCTCACCACAATCCAGATTCTTTTGGGGAGTTACAAGTACAGTAACCATACCAGGAAGTACTTAATTTATTAAGCTACTGCTTTTCTTAATCTCAGTGGAGATATTTACTGATAAACAGCTACCGCCGCAGCATGTTCATGTCGTTCCTAAATGAGCTTTTATCTCTCTCCCCTCACCAAAAATCAGATTCTTCTGAGGAGTTCCCAGTACATTATCCTTTCTCCTGTGTAATTACCTTAAAAAGCTCCAGCTGTTTTTATTCTCAGAAGGTTTACTCCCTGATATACTGCTGCCTACCCCCTTCGTAAGTGCAGGTCCTGAATGAGCTTTTTTCTCTGTTCCCTCACCACAATCCAGATTCTTTTGGGGAGTTACCAGTACAGTAACCATACCAGGAAGTACTTAATTTATTAAGCTACTGCTTTTCTTAATCTCAGTGGAGATATTTACTGATAAACAGCTACCTACGCAGCATGTTCATGTCGTTCCTAAATGAGCTTTTAACTCTCTCCCCTCACCACAAATGAGATTCTTCTGAGGAGTTCCCAGTACATTACCCTTTCCCCTGTGTAATTACCTTAACAAGCTCCAGCTGTTTTTATTCTCAGAAGGTTTACTCCCTGATATACAGCTGCCTACACCCTTCGTAAGTGCAGTTCCTAAATGAGCTTTTTTCTCTGTTCCCTCACCACAATCCAGATTCTTTTGGGGAATTACCAGTACAGTAACCATACCAGGAAGTACTTAATTTATTAAGCTACTGCTTTTCTTAATCTCAGTGGAGATATTTACTGATAAACAGCTACCTAGGCAGCATGTTCATGTCGTTCCTAAATGAGCTTTTATCTATCTCCCCTTACCACAAATCAGATTCTTCTGCGGAGTTCCCAGTACATTATCCTTTCCCCTGTGTAATTACCTTAACAAGCTCCAGCTGTTTTTATTCTCAGAAGGTTTACTCCCTGATATACAGCTGCCTACCCCCTTCGTAAGTGCAGGTCCTGAAAGAGCTTTTTTCTCTGTTCCCTCACCACAATCCAGATTCTTTTGGGGAGTTACCAGTACAGTAACCATACCAGGAAGTACTTAATTTATTAAGCTACTGCTTTTCTTAATCTCAGTGGAGATATTTACTGATAAACAGCTACCTACGCAGCATGTTCATGTCGTTCCTAAATGAGCTTTTATCTCTCTCCCCTCACCACAAATCAGATTCTTCTGAGGAGTTCCCAATACATTATCCTTTCCCCTGTGTAATTACCTTAACAAGCTCCAGCTGTTTTTATTCTCAGAAGGTTTACTCCCTGATATACAGCTGCCTACCTCCTTCGTAAGTGCAGGTCCTGAATGAGCTTTTTTCTCTGTTCCCTCACCACAATCCAGATTCTTTTGGGGAGTTACCAGTACAGTAACCATACCAGGAAGTACTTAATTTATTAAGCTACTGCTTTTCTTAATCTCAGTGGAGATATTTACTGATAAACAGCTACCTACGCAGCATGTTCATGTCGTTCTTAAATGAGCTTTTATCTCTCTCCCCTCACCACAAATCAGATTCTTCTGAGGAGTTCCCAGTACATTATCCTTTCCCCTGTGTAATTACCTTAACAAGCTCCAGCTGTTTTTATTCTCAGAAGGTTACTCCCTGATATACAGCTGCCTACCCCCTTCGTAAGTGCAGGTCCTAAATGAGCTTTTTTCTCTGTTCCCGCACCACAATCCAGATTCTTTTGGGGAGTTACCAGTACAGTAACCATACCAGGAAGTACTTAATTTATTAAGCTACTGCTTTTCTTAATCTCAGTGGAGATATTTACTGATAAACAGCTACCTACGCAGCATGTTCATGTCGTTCCTAAATGAGCTTTTATCTCTCTCCCCTCACCAAAATCAGATTCTTCTGAGGAGTTCCCAGTACATTATCCTTTCCCCTGTGTAATTACCTTAACAAGCTCTAGCTGTTTTTATTCTCAGAAGGTTTACTCCCTGATATACAGCTGCCTAACCCCCTTCGTAAGTGCAGGTCCTAAATGAGCTTTTTTCTCTGTTCCCGCACCACAATCCAGATTCTTTTGGGGAGTTACCAGTACAGTAACCATACCAGGAAGTACTTAATTTATTAAGCTACTGCTTTTCTTAATCTCAGTGGAGATATTTACTGATAAACAGCTACCGACGCAGCATGTTCATATCGTTCGTAAATGAGCTTTTATCTCTCTCCCCTCACCACAAATCAGATTCTTCTGAGGAGTTCCCAGTACATTATCCTTTCCCCTGTGTAATTACCTTAACAATCTCCAGCTGTGTTTATTCTCAGAAGGTTTACTCCCTGATATACAGCTGCCTACCCCTTTAGTAAGTGCAGATCTTAAATGAGCTTTTTTCTCTGTTCCCGCACCACAATCCAGATTCTTTTGGGGAGTTACCAGTACAGTAACCATACCAGGAAGTACTTAATTTATTAAGCTACTGCTTTTCTTAATCTCAGTGGAGATATTTACTGATAAACAGCTACCTATGCAGCATGTTCATGTCGTTCCTAAATGAGCTTTTATCTCTCTCCCCTCACCACAAATCAGATTCTTCTGAGGAGTTCCCAGTACATTATCCTTTCCCCTGTGTAATTACCTTAAGAAGCTCCAGCTGTTTTTATTCTCAGAAGGTTTACTCCCTGATATACAGCTGCCTACCCCCTTCGTAAGTGCAGGTCCTGAATGAGCTTTTTTCTCTGTTCCCTCACCACAATCCAGATTCTTTTGGGGAGTTACCAGTACAGTAACCATACCAGGAAGTACTTAATTTATTAAGCTACTGCTTTTCTTAATCTCAGTGGAGATATTTACTGATAAACAGCTACCTACGCAGCATGTTCATGTCGTTCCTAAATGAGCTTTTATCTCTTTCCCCTTACCACAAATCAGATTCTTCTGAGGAGTTCCCAGTACATTATCCTTTCCCCTGTGTAATTACCTTAACAAGCACTAGCTGTTTTTATTCTCAGAAGGTTTACTCCCTGATATACAGCTGCCTACCCCCTTCGTAAGTGCAGGTCCTAAATGAGCTTTTTTCTCTGTTCCCTCACCACAATCCAGATTCTTTTGGGGAGTTACCAGTACAGTAACCATACCAGGAAGTACTTAATTTATTAAGCTACTGCTTTTCTTAATCTCAGTGAAGATATTTACTGATAAACAGCTACCGACGCAGCATGTTCATGTCGTTCCTAAATGAGCTTTTATCTCTCTCCCCTCACCACAAATCAGATTCTTCTGAGCAGTTCCCAGTACATTATCCTTTCCCCTGTGTAATTACCTTAAGAATCTCCAGCTGTTTTTATTCTCAGAAGGTTTACTCCCTGATATACTGCTGCCTACCCACTTCGTAAGTGCAGGTCCTGAATGAGCTTTTTTCTCTGTTCCCTCACCACAATCCAGATTCTTTTGGGGAGTTACCAGTACAATAACCATACCAGGAAGTACTTAATTTATTAAGCTACTGCTTTTCTTAATCTCAGTGGAGATATTTACTGATAAACAGCTTCCTACGCAGCATGTTCATGTCGTTCCTAAATGAGCTTTTATCTCTCTCCCCTCACCACAAATCAGATTCTTCTGAGGAGTTCCCAGTACATTATCCTTTCCCCTGTGTAATTACCTTAACAAGCTCCAGCTGTTTTTATTCTCAGAAGGTTTCCTCCCTGATATACAGTTGCCTACCCCCTTCGTAAGTGCAGGTCCTATATGAGCTTTTTTCTCTGTTCCCTCACCACAATCCAGATTCTTTTGGGGAGTTAACAGTACAGTAACCATACCAGGAAGTACTTAATTTATTAAGCTACTGCTTTTCTTAATCTCAGTGGAGATATTTACTGATAAACAGCTACCTACGCAGCATGTTCATGTCGTTCCTAAATGAGCTTTTATCTCTCTCCCCTCACCACAAATCAGATTCTTCTGAGGAGTTCCCAGTACAGTATCCTTTCCCCTGTGTAATTACCTTAACAAGCTCCAGCTGTTTTTATTCTCAGAAGGTTTACTCCCTGATATACTGCTGCCTACCCCCTTCGTAAGTGCAGGTCATGAATGAGCTTTTTTCTCTGTTCCCTCACCACAATCCAGATTCTTTTGGGGAGTTACCAGTACAGTAACCATACCAGGAAGTACTTAATTTATTAAGCTACTGCTTTTCTTAATCTCAGTGGAGATATTTACTGATAAACAGCTACCTACGCAGCATGTTCATGTCGTTCCTAAATGCGCTTTTATCTCTCTCCCCTCACCACAAATCAGATTCTTCTGAGGAGTTCCCAGTACATTATCCTTTCCCCTGTGTAATTACCTTAACAAGCTCCAGCTGTTTTTATTCTCAGAAGGTTTACTCCCTGATATACAGCTGCCTACCCCCTTCGTAAGTGCAGGTCCTATATGAGCTTTTTTCTCTGTTCCCTCACCACAATCCAGATTCTTTTGGGGAGTTACCAGTACAGTAACCATACCAGGAAGTACTTAATTTATTAAGCTACTGCTTTTCTTAATCTCAGTGGAGATATTTACTGATAAACAGCTACCTACGCAGCATGTTCATGTCGTTCCTAAATGAGCTTTTATCTCTCTCCCCTCACCACAAATCAGATTCTTCTGAGGAGTTCCCAGTAATTATCCTTTCCCCTGTGTAATTACCTTAACAAGCTCCAGCTGTTTTTATTCTCAGAAGGTTTACTCCCTGATATACCGCTGCCTACCCCCTTCGTATGTGCAGGTCCTAAATGAGCTTTTTTCTCTGTTCCCTCACCACAATCCAGATTCTTTTGGGGAGTTACCAGTACAGTAACCATACCAGGAAGTACTGAATTTATTAAGCTACTGCTTTTCTTAATCTCAGTGGAGATATTTACTGATAAACAGCTACCTACGCAGCATGTTCATGTCGTTCCTAAATGAGCTTTTATCTCTCTCCCCTCACCACAAATCAGATTCTTCTGAGGAGTTCCCAGTACATTATCCTTTCCCCTGTGTAATTACCTTAACAAGCTCCAGCTGTTTTTATTCTCAGAAGGTTTACTCCCTGATATACAGCTGCCTACCCCCTTCGTAAGTGCAAGTCCTAAATGAGCTTTTTTCTCTGTTCCCTCACCACAATCCAGATTCTTTTGGGGAGTTACCAGTACAGTAACCATACCAGGAAGTACTTAATTTATTAAGCTACTGCTTTTCTTAATCTCAGTGGAGATATTTACTTATAAACAGCTACCGCCGCAGCATGTTCATGTCGTTCCTAAATGAGCTTTTATCTCTTTCCCCTCACCACAAATAAGATTCTTCTGAGGAGTTCCCAGTACATTATCCTTTCTCCTGTGTAATTACCTTAAGAAGCTCCAGCTGTTTTTATTCTCAGAAGGTTTACTCCCTGATATACTGCTGCCTACCCCCTTCGTAAGTGCAGGTCCTGAATGAGCTTTTTTCTCTGTTCCCTCACCACAATCCAGATTCTTTTGGGGAGTTACCAGTACAGTAACCATACCAGGAAGTACTTAATTTATTAAGCTACTGCTTTTCTTAATCTCAGTGGAGATATTTACTGATAAACAGCTACCTACGCAGCATGTTCATGTCGTTTCTAAATGAGCTTTTATCTCTCTCCCCTTACCACAAATCAGATTCTTCTGAGGAGTTCCCAGTACATTATCCTTTCCCCTGTGTAATTACCTTAACAAGCTCTAGCTGTTTTTATTCTCAGAAGGTTTACTCCCTGATATACAGCTGCCTACCCCTTTCGTAAGTGCAGGTCCTGAATGAGGTTTTTTCTCTGTTCCCTCACCACAATCCAGATTCTTTTGGGGAGTTACCAGTACAGTAACCATACCAGGAAGTACTTAATTTATTAAGCTACTGCTTTTCTTAATCTCAGTGGAGATATTTACTGATAAACAGCTACCTACGCAGCATGTTCATGTCGTTCCTAAATGAGCTTTTATCTCTCTCCCCTCACCACAAATCAGATTCTTCTGAGGAGTTCCCAGTACATTATCCTTTCCCCTGTGTAATTACCTTAACAAGCTCCAGCTGTTTTTATTCTCAGAAGGTTTACTCCCTGATAAACAGCTGCCTACCCCCTTCGTAAGTGCAGGTCCTAAATGAGCTTTTTTCTCTGTTCCCTCACCACAATCCAGATTCTTTTGGGGAGTTACCAGTACAGTAACCATACCAGGAAGTACTTAATTTATTAAGCTACTGCTTTTCTTAATCTCAGTGGAGATATTTACTGATAAACAGCTACCTACGCAGCATGTTCATGTCGTTCCTAAATGAGCTTTTATCTCTCTCCCCTCACCACAAATCAGATTCTTCTGAGGAGTTCCCAGTACATTATCCTTTCCCCTGTGTAATTACCTTAACAAGCTCCAGCTGTTTTTATTCTCAGAAGGTTTACTCCCTGATATACAGCTGCCTACCCCCTTCGTAAGTGCAGGTCCTAAATGAGCTTTTTTCTCTGTTCCCTCACCACAATCCAGATTCTTTTGGGGAGTTACCAGTACAGTAACCATACCAGGAAGTACTTAATTTATTAAGCAACTGCTTTTCTTAATCTCAGTGGAGATATTTACGGATAAACAGCTACCTACGCAGCATGTTCATGTCGTTCCTAAATGAGCTTTTATCTCTCTCCCCTCACCACAAATCAGATTCTTCTGAGGAGTTCCCAGTACATTATCCTTTCCCCTGTGTAATTACCTTAACAAGCTCCAGCTGTTTTTATTCTCAGAAGGTTTACTCCCTGATATACAGTTGCCTACCCCCGTCGTAAGTGCAGGTCCTAAATGAGCTTTTTTCTCTGTTCCCTCACCACAATCCAGATTCTTTTGGGGAGTTACCAGTACAGTAACCATACCAGGAAGTACTTAATTTATTAAGCTACTGCTTTTCTTAATCTCAGTGGAGATATTTACGGATAAACAGCTACCTACGCAGCATGTTCATGTCGTTCCTAAATGAGCTTTTATCTCTCTCCCCTCACCACAAATCAGATTCTTCTGAGGAGTTCCCAGTACATTATACTTTCCCCTGTGTAATTACCTTAACAAGCTCCAGCTGTTTTTATTCTCAGAAGGTTTAGTCCCTGATATACAGCTGCCTACCCCCTTCGTAAGTGCAGGTCTTAAATGAGCTTTTTTCTCTGTTCCCTCACCACAATCCAGATTCTTTTGGGGAGTTACCAGTACAGTAACCATACCAGGAAGTACTTAATTTATTAAGCTACTGCTTTTCTTAATCTCAGTGGAGATATTTACTGATAAACAGCTACGGCCGCAGCATGTTCATGTCGTTCCTAAATGAGCTTTTATCTCTCTCCCCTCACCAAAAATCAGATTCTTCTGAGGAGTTCCCAGTACATTATCCTTTCCCCTGTGTAATTACCTTAAGAAGCTCCAGCTGTTTTTATTCTCAGAAGGTTTACTCCCTGATATTCTGCTGCCTACCCCCTTCGTAAGTGCAGGTCCTGAATGAGCTTTTTTCTCTGTTCCCTCAGCACAATCCAGATTCTTTTGGGGAGTTACCAGTACAGTAACCATACCAGGAAGTACTTAATTTATTAAGCTACTGCTTTTCTTAATCTCAGTGGAGATATTTACTGATAAACAGCTACCTACGCAGCATGTTCATGTCGTTCCTAAATGAGCTTTTATCTCTCTCCCCTCACCACAAATGAGATTCTTCTGAGGAGTTCCCAGTACATTATCCTTTCCCCTGTGTAATTACCTTAACAAGCTCCAGCTGTTTTTATTCTCAGAAGGTTTACTCCGTGATATACAGCTGCCTACACCCTTCGTAAGTGCAGTTCCTAAATGAGCTTTTTTCTCTGTTCCCTCACCACAATCCAGAGTCTTTTGGGGAATTACCAGTACAGTAACCATACCAGGAAGTACTTAATTTATTAAGCTACTGCTTTTCTTAATCTCAGTGGAGATATTTACTGATAAACAGCTACCTAGGCAGCATGTTCATGTCGTTCCTAAATGAGCTTTTATCTCTCTCCCCTTACCACAAATCAGATTCTTCTGAGGAGTTCCCAGTACATTATCCTTTCCCCTGTGTAATTACCTTAACAAGCTCTAGCTGTTTTTATTCTCAGAAGGTTTACTCCCTGATATACAGCTGCCTACCCCTTTCGTAAGTGCAGGTCCTGAATGAGCTTTTTTCTCTGTTCCCTCACCACAATCCAGATTCTTTTGGGGAGTTACCAGTACAGTAACCATACCAGGAAGTACTTAATTTATTAAGCTACTGCTTTTCTTAATCTCAGTGGAGATATTTACTGATAAACAGCTACCTACGCAGCATGTTCATGTCGTTGCTAAATGAGCTTTTATCTCTCTCCCCTCACCACAAATCAGATTCTTCTGAGGAGTTCCCAGTACATTATCCTTTCCCCTGTGTAATTACCTTAACAAGCTCCAGCTGTTTTTATTCTCAGAAGGTTTACTCCCTGATATACTGCTGCCTACCCATTTCGTAAGTGCAGGTCCTGAATGAGCTTTTTTCTCTGTTCCCTCACCACAATCCAGATTCTTTTGGGGAGTTACCAGTACAGTAACCATACCAGGAAGTACTTAATTTCTTAAGCTACTGCTTTTCTTAATCTCAGTGGAGATATTTACTGATAAACAGCTACCTACGCAGCATGTTCATGTCGTTCCTAAATGAGCTTTTATCTCTCTCCCCTCACCACAAATCAGATTCTTCTGAGGAGTTCCCAGTACATTATCCTTTCCCCTGTGTAATTACCTTAACAAGCTCCAGCTGTTTTTATTCTCAGAAGGTTTACTCCCTGATATACCGCTGCCTACCCCCTTCGTAAGTGCAGGTCCTAAATGAGCTTTTTTCTCTGTTCCCTCACCACAATCCAGATTCTTTTGGGGAGTTACCAGTACAGTAACCATACCAGGAAGTACTAAATTTATTAAGCTACTGCTTTTCTTAATCTCAGTGGAGATATTTACTGATAAACAGCTACCTACGCAGCATGTTCATGTCGTTCCTAAATGAGCTTTTATCTCTCTCCCCTCACCACAAATCAGATTCTTCTGAGGAGTTCCCAGTACATTATCCTTTCCCCTGTGTAATTACCTTAACAAGCTCCAGCTGTTTTTATTCTCAGAAGGTTTACTCCCTGATATACAGCTGCCTACCCCCTTCGTAAGTGCAGGTCCTAAATGAGCTTTTTTCTCTGTTCCCTCACCACAATCCAGATTCTTTTGGGGAGTTACCAGTACAGTAACCATACCAGGAAGTACTTAATTTATTAAGCTACTGCTTTTCTTAATCTCAGTGGAGATATTTACGGATAAACAGCTACCTACGCAGCATGTTCATGTCGTTCCTAAATGAGCTTTTATCTCTCTCCCCTCACCACAAATCAGATTCTTCTGAGGAGTTCCCAGTACATTATACTTTCCCCTGTGTAATTACCTTAACAAGCTCCAGCTGTTTTTATTCTCAGAAGGTTTACTCCCTGATATACAGCTGCCTACCCCCTTCGTAAGTGCAGGTCCTAAATGAGCTTTTTTCTCTGTTCCCGCACCACAATCCAGATTCTTTTGGGGAGTTACCAGTACAGTAACCATACCAGGAAGTACTTAATTTATTAAGCTACTGCTTTTCTTAATCTCAGTGGAGATATTTACTGATAAACAGCTACCTACGCAGCATGTTCATGTCGTTGCTAAATGAGCTTTTATCTCTCTCCCTTCACCACAAATCAGATTCTTCTGAGGAGTTCCCAGTACATTATCCTTTCCCCTGTGTAATTACTTTAACAAGCTCCAGCTGTTTTTATTCTCAGAAGGTTTACTCCCTGATATACTGCTGCCTACCCATTTCGTAAGTGCAGGTCCTGAATGAGCTTTTTTCTCTGTTCCCTCACCACAATCCAGATTCGTTTGGGGAGTTACCAGTACAGTAACCATACCAGGAAGTACTTAATTTATTAAGCTACTGCTTTTCTTAATCTCAGTGGAGATATTTACTGATAAACAGCTACCTACGCAGCATGTTCATGTCGTTCCTAAATGAGCTTTTATCTCTCTCCCCTCACCACAAATCAGATTCTTCTGAGGAGTTCCCAGTACATTATCCTTTCCCCTGTGTAATTACCTTAACAAGCTCCAGCTGTTTTTATTCTCAGAAGTTTTACTCCCTGATATACAGCTGCCTACCACCTTCGTAAGTGCAGGTCCTATATGAGCTTTTTCTCTGTTCCCTCACCACAATCCAGATTCTTTTGGGGAGTTACCAGTACAGTAACCATACCAGGAAGTACTTAATTTATTAAGCTACTGCTTTTCTTAATCTCAGTGGAGATATTTACTGATAAACAGCTACCTACGCAGCATGTTCATGTCGTTCCTAAATGAGCATTTATCTCTCAACCCTCACCACAAATCAGATTCTTCTGAGGAGTTCCCAGTAATTATCCTTTCCCCTGTGTAATTACCTTAACAAGCTCCAGCTGTTTTTATTCTCAGAAGGTTTACTCCCTGATATACCGCTGCCTACCCCCTTCGTAAGTGCAGGTCCTAAATGAGCTTTTTTCTCTGTTCCCTCACCACAATCCAGATTCTTTTGGGGAGTTACCAGTACAGTAACCATACCAGGAAGTACTTAATTTATTAAGCTACTGCTTTTCTTAATCTCAGTGGAGATATTTACTGATAAACAGCTACCTACGCAGCATGTTCTTGTCGTTCCTAAATGAGCTTTTATCTCTCTCCCCTCACCACAAATCAGATTCTTCTGAGGAGTTCCCAGTACATTATCCTTTCCCCTGTGTAATTACCTTAACAAGCTCCAGCTGTTTTTATTCTCAGAAGGTTTACTCCCTGATATACAGCTGCCTACCCCCTTCGTAAGTGCAGGTCCTAAATGAGCTTTTTTCTCTGTTCCCTCACGACAATCCAGATACTTTTGGGGAGTTACCAGTACAGTAACCATACCAGGAAGTACTTAATTTATTAAGCTACTGCTTTTCTTAATCTCAGTGGAGATATTTATTGATAAACAGCTACCTACGCAGCATGTTCATGTCGTTCCTAAATGAGCTTTTTTCTCTGTTCCCTCACCACAATCCAGATTCTTTTGGGGAGTTACCAGTACAGTATCCATACCAGGAAGTACTTAATTTATTAAGCTTCTGCTTTCCTTAATCTCAGTAGAGATATTTACTGATAAACAGCTACCTACGCAGCATGTTCATGTCGTTCTTAAATGAGCTTTTATCTCTCTCCACTCACCACAAATCAGATTCTTCTGAGGAGTTCCCAGTACATTATCCTTTCCCCTGTGTAATTACCTTAACAAGCTCCAGGTGTTTTTATTCTCTGAAGCGATACTCCCTGATATACAGCTGCCTACCCCCTTCGTAAGTGCAGGTCCTAAATGAGCTTTTTTCTCTGTTCCCTCACCACAATCCAGATTCTTTTGGGGAGTTACCAGTACAGTAACCATACCAGGAAGTACTTACTTTATTAAGCTACTGCTTTTCTTAATCTCAGTGGAGATATTTACTGATAAACAGCTACCTACGCAGCATGTTCATGTCGTTCCTAAATGAGCTTTTTTCTCTGTTCCCTCACCACAATCCAGATTCTTTTGGGGAGTTACCAGTACAGTATCCATACCAGGAAGTACTTAATTTATTAAGCTTCTGCTTTTCTTAATCTCAGTAGAGATATTTACTGATAAACAGCTACCTACGCAGCATGTTCATGTCGTTCCTAAATGAGCTTTTATCTCTCTCCCCTCACCACAAATCAGATTCTTCTGAGGAGTTCCCAGGACATTATCCTTTCCCCTGTGTAATTACCTTAACAAGCTCCAGCTGTTTTTATTCTCATAAGGTTTACTCCCTGATATACAGCTGCCTACCCCCTTCGTAAGTGCAGGTCCTAAATGAGCTTTATTCTCTGTTCCCTCACCACAATCCAGATTCTTTTGGGGAGTTACCAGTACAGTAACCATACCAGGAAGTACTTAATTTATTAAGCTACTGCTTTTGTTAATCTCAGTGGAGATATTTGCTGATAAACAGCTACCTAAGCACCATGTTCATGTCGTTCCTAAATGAGCTTTTATCTCTCTCCCCTCACCACAAATCAGATTCTTCTGAGGAGTTCCCAGTACTTTATCCTTTCCCCTGTGTAATTACCTTAACAAGCTCCAGCTGTTTTTATTCTCAGAATCGATACTCCCTGATATACAGCTGCCTACCCCCTTCGTAAGTGCAGGTCCTAAATGAGCTTTTTTCTCTGTTCCCTCACCACAATCCAGATTCTTCTGGGGAGTTACCAGTACAGTAACCATACCAGGAAGTACTTAATTTATTAAGCTACTGCTTTTCTTAATCTCAGTGGAGATATTTACTGATAAACGGCTACCTACGCAGCATGTTCATGTCGTTCCTAAATGAGCTTTAATCTCTCCCCACTCACCACAAATCAGATTCTTCTGAGGAGTTCCCAGTACATTATCCTTTCCCTTGTGCAATTACCTTAACAAGTTCCAGCTGTTTTTATTCTCAGAAGGTTTACTCCCTGATATAAAGCTTCCTACCCCCTTCGTAAGTGCACGTCCTAAATGAGCTTTTTTCTCTGTTCCCTCACCACAATCCAGATTTTTTGGGGAGTTGCCAGTAGAGTAATCATACCAGGAAGTACTTAATTTATTAAGCTACTGCTTTTCTTAATCTCAGTGGAGATATTTACTGATAAACAGCTACCTAAGCAGCATGTTCATGTCGTTCCTAAATGAGCTTTTATCTCTCTCCCCTCACCACAAATCAGATTCTTCTGAGGAGTTCCCAGTACATTATCCTTTCCCCTGTGTAATTACCTTAACAAGCTCCAGCTGTTTTTATTCTCAGAAGGTTTACTCCGTGATATACAGCTGCCTACCCCCTTCGTAAGTGCAGGTCCTAAATGAGCTTTTTTCTCTGTTCCCTCACCACAATCCAGATTCTTTTGGGGAGTTACAAGTACAGTAACCATACCAGGAAGTACTTAATTTATTAAGCTACTGCTTTTCTTAATCTCAGTGGAGATATTTACTGATAAACAGCTACCTACGCAGCATGTTCATGTCGTTCCTAAATGAGCTTTTATCTCTCTCCCCTCACCACAAATCAGATTCTTCTGAGGAGTTCCCAGTACATTATCCTTTCCCCTGTGTAATTACCTTAACAAGCTCCAGCTGGTTTTATTCTCAGAAGGTTTACTCCCTGATATACAGCTGCCTACCCCCTTCGTAAGTGCAGGTCCTAAATGAGCTTTTTTCTCTGTTCCCTCACGACAATCCAGATACTTTTGGGGAGTTACCAGTACAGTAACCATACCAGGAAGTACTTAATTTATTAAGCTACTGCTTTTCTTAATCTCAGTGGAGATATTTAGTGATAAACAGCTACCTACGCAGCATGTTCATGTCGTTCCTAAATGAGCTTTTTTCTCTGTTCCCTCACCACAATCCAGATTCTTTTGGGGAGTTACCAGTACAGTATCCATACCAGGAAGTACTTAATTTATTAAGCTTCTGCTTTTCTTAATCTCAGTGGAGATATTTACTGATAAACAGCTACCTACGCAGCATGTTCATGTCGTTCCTAAATGAGCTTTTATCTCTCTCCCCTCACCACAAATCAGATTCTTCTGAGGAGTTCCCAGTACATTATCCTTTCCCCTGTGTAATTACCTTAACAATCTCCAGCTGTTTTTATTCTCAGAAGGTTTACTCCCTGATATACAGCTGCCTACCCCCTTCGTAAGTGCAGGTCCTAAATGAGCTTTTTTCTCTATTCCCTCACCACAATCCAGATTCTTTTGGGGAGTTACCAGTACAGTAACCATACCAGGAAGTACTTAGTTTATTAAGCTACTGCTTTTCTTAATCTCAGTGGAGATATTTGCTGATAAACAGCTACCTAAGCAGCATGTTCATGTCGTTCCTAAATGAGCTTTTATCTCTCTCCCCTCACCACAAATCAGATTCTTCTGAGGAGTTCCCAGTACTTTATCCTTTCCCCTGTGTAATTACCTTAACAAGCTCCAGGTGTTTTTATTCTCAGAATCGATACTCCCTGATATACAGCTGCCTACCCCCTTCGTAAGTGCAGGTCCTAAATGAGCTTTTTTCTCTGTTCCCTCACCACAATCCAGATTCTTCTGGGTAGTTACCAGTACAGTAACCATACCAGGAAGTACTTAATTTATTAAGCTACTGCTTTTCTTAATCTCAGTGGAGATATTTACTGATAAACGGCTACCTACGCAGCATGTTCATGTCGTTCCTAAATGAGCTTTTATCTCTCTCCCCTCACCACAAATCAGATTCTTCTGAGGAGTTCCCAGTACATTATCCTTTCCCCTGTGTAATTACCTTAACAAGCTCCAGCTGTTTTTATTCTCAGGTTTACTCCCTGATATACAGCTGCATACCCCCTTCGTAAGTGCAGGTCCTTAATGAGCTTTTTTCTCTGTTCTCTCACCACAATCCAGATTCTTTTGGGGAGTTACCAGTACAGTAACCATACCAGGAAGTACTTAATTTATTAAGCTACTGCTTTTCTTAATCTCAGTGGAGATATTTACTGATAAACGGCTACCTACGCAGCATGTTCATGTCTTTCCTAAATGAGCTATTATCTCTCTCCCCTCACCACAAATCAGATTCTTCTGAGGAGTTCCCAGTACATTATCCTTTCCCCTGTGTAATTACCTTAACAAGCCCCAGCTGTTTTTATTCTCAGAAGGTTTACTCCCTGATATACAGCTGCCTACCCCCTTCGTAAGTGCAGGTCCTAAATGAGCTTTTTTCTCTGTTCCCTCACCACAATCCAGATTCTTTTGGGGAGTTAACAGTACAGTAACCATACCAGGAAGTACTTAATTTATTAACCTACTGCTTTTCTTAATCTCAGTGGAGATATTTACTGATAAACAGCTACCTACGCAGTATGTTCGTGTCGTTTCTAAATGAGCTTTTATCTCTCTCCCCACACCACAAATCAGATTCTTCTGAGGAGTTCCCAGTACATTATCCTTTACCCTGTGTAATTACCTTAACAAGTTCCAGCTGTTTTTATTCTCAGAAGGTTTACTCCCTGATATAAAACTGCCTACCCCCTTCGTAAGTGCAGGTACTAAATGAGCTTTTTTCTCTGTTCCCTCACCACAATCCAGATTCTTTTGGGGAGTTTCCAGTACAGTAACCATACCAGGAAGTACTTAATTTATTAAGCTACTGCTTTTCTTAATCTCAGTGGAGATATTTACTGATAAACAGCTACCTACGCAGCATGTTCATGTCGTTCCTAAATGAGCTTTTATCTCTCTCCCCTCACCACAAATCAGATTCTTCTGAGGAGTTCCCAGTACATTATCCTTTCCCCTGTGTAATTACCTTAACAAGCTCCAACTGTTTTTATTCTCAGAAGGTTCACTCCCTGATATACAGCTGACTACACCCTTCGTAAGTGCAGGTCATAAATGAGCTTTTTTCTCTGTTCCCTCACCACAATCCAGATTCTTTTGGGGAGTTACCAGTACAGTAACCATACCAGGACGTACTTAATTTATTAAGCTACTGCTTTTCTTAATCTCAGTGGAGATATTTACTGATAAACAGCTACCTACGCAGCATGTTCATGTCGTTCCTAAATGAGCTTTTATCTCTCTCCCCTCACCACAAATCAGATTCTTCTGAGGAGTTCTCAGTACATTATCCTTTCCCCTGTGTAATTACCTTAACAAGTTCCAGCTGTTTTTATTCTCAGAAGGTTTACTCCCTGATATACAGCTGCCTACCCCCTTCGTAAGTGCAGGTCCTAAATGAGCTTTTTTCTCTGTTCCCTCACCACAATCCAGATTCTTTTGGGGAGTTACCAGTACAGTAACCATACCAGGAAGTACTTAATTTATTAAGCTACTGCTTTTCTTAATCTCAGTGGAGATATTTACTGATAAACAGCTACCTACGCAGCATGTTCATGTCGTTCCTAAATGAGCTTTTATCTCTCTCCCCTCACCACAAATCAGATTCTTCTGAGGAGTTCCCAGGACATTATCCTTTCCCCTGTGTAATTACCTTAACAAGCTCCAGCTGTTTTTATTCTCAGAAGGTTTACTCCCTGATATACAGCTGCCTACCCCCTTCGTAAGTGCAGGTCCTAAATGAGCTTTTTTCTCTGTTCCCTCACGACATTCCAGATACTTTTGGGGAGTTACCAGTACAGTAACCATACCAGGAAGTACTTAATTTATTAAGCTACTGCTTTTCTTAATCTCAGTGGAGATATTTATTGATAAACAGCTACCTACGCAGCATGTTCATGTCGTTCCTAAATGAGCTTTTTTCTCTGTTCCCTCACCAAAATCCAGATTCTTTTGGGGAGTTACCAGTACAGTATCCATACCAGGAAGTACTTAATTTATTAAGCTACTGCTTTTCTTAATCTCAGTGGAGATATTTAGTGATAAACAGCTACGTATGCAGCATATTCATGTCGTTCCCAAATGAGCTTTTATCTCTCTCCCCTCACCACAAATCAGATTCTTCTGAGGAGTTCCCAGTACATTATCCTTTCCCCTGTGTAATTACCTTAACAAGCTCCAGGTGTTTTTATTCTCTGAAGCCATACTCCCTGATATACAGCTGCCTACCCCCTTCGTAAGTGCAGGTCCTAAATGAGCTTTTTTCTCTGTTCCCGCACCACAATCCAGATTCTTTTTTGTAGTTAACAGGACAGTAACCATACCAGGAAGTACTTACTTTATTAAGCTACTGCTTTTCTTAATCTCAGTGGAGATATTTACTGATAAACAGCTACCTACGCAGCATGTTCATGTCATTCCTAAATGAGCTTTTTACTCTGTTCCCTCACCACAATCCAGATACCTTTGGGGAGTTACCAGTACAGTATCCATACCAGGAAGTACTTAATTTATTAAGCTACTGCTTTTCTTAATCTCAGTGGAGATATTTAGTGATAAACAGCTACGTATGCAGCATATTCATGTCGTTCCCAAATGAGCTTTTATCTCTCTCCCCTCACCACAAATCAGATTCTTCTGAGGAGTTCCCAGTACATTATCCTTTCCCCTGTGTAATTACCTTAACAAGCTCCAGCTGTTTTTATTCTCAGAAGGTTTACTCCCTGATATACAGCTGCCTACCCCCTTCGTAAGTGCACGTCCTAAATGAGCTTTTTTCTCTGTTCCCTCACCACAATCCAGATTCTTTTGGGAAGTTACCAGTACAGTAACCATACCTGGAAGTACTTAATTTATTAAGCTACTGCTTTTCTTAATCTCAGTGGAGATATTTACTGATAAACAGCTACCTACGCAGCATGTTCATGTCGTTCCTAAATGAGCTTTTATCTCTCTCCCCTCACCACAAATCAGATTCTTCTGAGGAGTTCCCAGTACATTATCCTTTCCCCTGTGTAATTACCTTAACAATCTCCAGCTGTTTTTATTCTCAGAAGGTTTACTCCCTGATATACAGCTGCCTACCCCCTTCGTAAGTGCAGGTCCTAAATGAGCTTTATTCTCTGTTCCCTCACCACAATCCAGATTCTTTTGGGGAGTTACCAGTACAGTATCCATACCAGGAAGTACTTAATTTATTAAGCTACTGCTTTTCTTAATCTCAGTGGAGATATTTAGTGATAAACAGCTACGTATGCAGCATATTCATGTCGTTCCCAAATGAGCTTTTATCTCTCTCCCCTCACCACAAATCAGATTCTTCTGAGGAGTTCCCAGTACATTATCCTTTCCCCTGTGTAATTACCTTAACAAGCTCCAGCTGTTTTTATTCTCAGAAGGTTTACTCCCTGATATACAGCTGCCTACCCCCTTCGTAAGTGCAGGTCCTAAATGAGCTTTTTTCTCTGTTCCCTCACCAGAATCCAGATTCTTTTGGGGAGTTACCAGTACAGTAACCATACCAGGAAGTACTTAATTTATTAAGCTGCTGCTTTTTTTAATCTCAGTGGAGATATTTACTGATAAACAGCTACCTACGCAGCATGTTCATGTCATTCCTAAATGAGCTTTTATCTCTCTCCACTCACCACAAATCAGATTCTTCTGAGGAGTTCCCAGTACATTATCCTTTCCCCTGTTAATTACCTTAACAAGCTCCAGCTGTTTTTATTCTCAGAAGGTTTACTTCCTGATATACAGCTGCCTACCCCCTTCGTAAGTGCACGTCCTAAATGAGCTTTTTTCTCTGTTCCCTCACCACAATCCAGATTCTTTTGGGAAGTTACCAGTACAGTAACCATACCTGGAAGTACTTAATTTATTAAGCTACTGCTTTTCTTAATCTCAGTGGAGATATTTACTGATAAACAGCTACCTACGCAGCATGTTCATGTCGTTCCTAAATGAGCTTTTATCTCTCTCCCCTCACCACAAATCAGATTCTTCTGAGGAGTTCCCAGTACATTATCCTTTCCCCTGTGTAATTACCTTAACAAGCTCCAGCTGTTTTTATTCTCAGAAGGTTTACTCCCTGATATACAGCTGCCTACCCCCTTCGTAAGTGCAGGTCCTAAATGAGCTTTTTTCTCTGTTCCCTCACCACAATCCAGATTCTTTTGGGGAGTTACCAGTACAGTAACCATACCAGGAAGTACTTAATTTATTAAGCTACTGCTTTTCTTAATCTCAGTGGAGATATTTACTGATAAACAGCTACGTATGCAGCATGTTCATGTCGTTCCTAAATGAGCTTTTATCTCTCTCCCCTCACCACAAATCAGATTCTTCTGAGGAGTTACCAGTACATTATCCTTTCCCCAGTGTAATTACCTTAACAAGCTCCAGCTGTTTTTATTCTCAGAAGGTTTACTCCCTGATATACATCTGCCTACCCCCTTCGTAAGTGCAGGTCCTAAATGAGCTTTTTTCTCTGTTCCCTCACCACAATCCAGATTCTTTTGGGGAGTAACCAGTACAGTATCCATACCAGGAAATACTTAATTTATTAAGCTACTGCTTTTCTTAATCTCACTGGAGATATTTACTGATAAACAGCTACCTACGCAGCATGTTCATGTCGTTCTTAAATGAGCTTTTATCTCTCTTCCCTCACCACAAATCAGATTCTTCTGAGGAGTTCCCAGTACATTATCCTTTCCCCTGTGTAATTACCTTAAGAAGATCCATCTGTTTTTATTCTCAGAATGTTTACTCCCTGATATACAGCTGCCTAACCCCTTCGTAAGTGCAGGTCTTAAATGAGCTTTTTTCTCTGTTCCCTCACCACAATCCTGATTCTTTTGGGGAGTTACCGGTACAGTAACCATACCAGGAAGTACTTAATTTATTAAGCTACTGCTTTTCTTAATCTCAGTGGAGATATTTACTGATAAACAGCTACATACGCAGCATGCCCATGTCGTTCCTAAATGAGCTTTTATCTCTCTCCCCTCACCACAAATCAGATTCTTCTGAGGAGTTCCCAGTACATTATCCTTTCCCCTGTGTAATTACCTTAACAAGCTCCCGCTGTTTTTATTCTCAGAAGTTTTACTCCCTGATATCCAGCTGCCTACCCCCTTCGTAAGTGCAGGCCCTAAATGAGCTTTTTTCTCTGTTCCCTCACCACAATCCAGAGTCTTTTGGGGAGTTACCGGTACAGTAACCATACCAGGAAGTACTTAATTTATGAAGCTACTGCTTTTCTTAATCTCAGTGGAGATATTTACTGATAAACAGCTACCTACGCAGCATGTTCATGTCGTTCCTAAATGAGCTTTTTTCTCTGTTCCCTCACCAAAATCCAGATTCTTTTGGGGAGTTACCAGTACAGTATCCATACCAGGAAGTACTTAATTTATTAAGCTACTGCTTTTCTTAATCTCAGTGGAGATATTTAGTGATAAACAGCTACGTATGCAGCATATCATGTCGTTCCCAAATGAGCTTTTATCTCTCTCCCCTCACCACAAATCAGATTCTTCTCAGGAGTTCCCAGTACATTATCCTTTCCCCTGTGTAATTACCTTAACAAGCTCCAGCTGTTTTTATTCTCAGAAGGTTTACTCCCTGATATACAGCTGCGTACCCCCTTCTTAAGTGCACGTCCTAAATGAGCTTTTTTCTCTGTTCCCTCACCACAATCCAGATTCTTTTGGGGAGTTACCAGTACAGTAACCATACCAGGAAGTACTTAATTTATTAAGCTGCTGCTTTTTTTAATCTCAGTGGAGATATTTACTGATAAACAGCTACCTACGCAGCATGTTCCTGTCGTTCCTAAATGAGCTTTTATCTCTCTCCACTCACCACAAATCAGATTCTTCTGAGGAGTTCCCAGTACATTATCCTTTCCCCTGTGTAATTACCTTAACAAGCTCCAGCTGTTTTTATTCTCAGAAGGTTTACTCCCTGATATACAGCTGCCTACCCCCTTCGTAAGTGCACGTCCTAAATGAGCTTTTTTCTCTGTTCCCTCACCACAATCCAGATTCTTTTGGGGAGTTACCAGTACAGTAACCATACCAGGAAGTACTTAATTTATTAAGCTACTGCTTTTCTTAATCTCAGTGGAGATATTTACTGATAAACAGCTACCTACGCAGCATGTTCATGTCGTTCCTAAATGAGGTTTTATCTCTCTCCCCTCACCACAAATCAGATTCTTCTGAGGAGTTCCCAGTACATTATCCTTTCCCCTGTGTAATTACCTTAACAAGCTCCAGCTGTTTTTATTCTCAGAAGGTTTACTCCCTGATATACAGCTGCCTACCCCCTTCGTAAGTGCAGGTCCTAAATGAGCTTTTTTCTCTGTTCCCTCACCACAATCCAGATTCTTTTGGGGAGTTACCAGTACAGTAACCATACCAGGAAGTACTTAATTTATTAAGCTACTGCTTTTCTTAATCTCAGTGGAGATATTTACTGATAAACAGCTACCTACGCAGCATGTTCATGTCGTTGCTATATGAGCTTTTATCTCTCTCCCCTCACCACAAATCAGATTCTTCTGAGGAGTTCCCAGTACATTATCCTTTCCCCTGTGTAATTACCTTAACAAGCTCCAGCTGTTTTTATTCTCAGAAGGTTTACTCCCTGATATACTGCTGCCTACCCCCTTCGTAAGTGAAGGTCCTAAATGAGCTTTTTTCTCTGTTCCCTCACCACAATCCAGATTCTTTTGGGGAGTTACCAGTACAGTAACCATACCAGGAAGTACTTAATTTATTAAGCTACTGCTTTTCTTAATCTCAGTGGAGATATTTACTGATAAACAGCTACCTACGCAGCATCTTCATGTCGTTCCTAAATGAGCTTTTATCTCTCTCCCCTCACCACAAATCAGATTCTTCTGAGGAGTTCCCAGTACATTATCCTTTCCCCTGTGTAATTACCTTAACAAGCTCCAGCTATTTTTATTCTCCGAAGGTTTACTCCCTGATATACAGCTGCCTACCCCCTTCGTAAATGCAGGTCCTAAATGAGCTTTTTTATCTGTTCCCTCACCACAATCCAGATTCTTTTGGGGAGTTACCAGTACAGTAACCATACCAGGAAGTACTTAATTTATTAAGCTACTGCTTTTCTTAATCTCAGTGGAGATATTTACTGATAAACAGCTACCTACGCAGCATGTTCATGTCGTGCCTAAATGAGCTTTTATCTCTCTCCCCTCACCACAAATCAGATTATTCTGAGGAATTCCCAGTACATTATCCTTTCCCCTGTGTAATTACCTTAACAAGCACCAGCTGTGTTTATTCTCAGAAGGTTTTCTCCCTGATATACAGCTGCCTACCCCCTTCGTAAGTGCAGGTCTTAAATGAGCTTTTTTCTCTGTTCCCTCACCACAATCCAGATTCTTTTGGGGAGTTACCAGTACAGAAACCATACCAGGAAGTACTTAATTTATTAAGCTACTGCTTTTCTTAATCTCAGTGGAGATATTTACTGATAAACAGCTACCTACACAGCATGTTCATGTCGTTCCTAAATGAGCTTTTATCTCTCTCCCCTCACCACAAATCAGATTCTTCTGAGGAGTTCCCAGTACATTATCCTTTCCCCTGTGTAATTACCTTAACAAGCTCCAGCTGTTTTTATTCTCAGAAGGTTTACTCCCTGATATACAGCTGCCTACCCCCTTCGTAAGTGCAGGTCCTGAATGAGCTTTTTTCTCTGTTCCCTCACCACAATCCAGATTCTTTTGGGGAGTTACCAGTACAGTAACCATACCAGGAATTACTTAATTTATTAAGCTACTGCTTTTCTTAATCTCAGTGGAGATATTTACTGATAAACAGCTACCTACGCAGCATGTTCATGTCGTTCCTAAATGAGCTTTTATCTCTCTCCCCTCACCACAAATCAGATTCTTCTGAGGAGTTCCCAGTACATTATCCTTTCCCCTGTGTAATTACCTTAACAAGCTCCAGCTGTTTTTATTCTCAGAAGGTTTACTCCCTGATATACTGCTGCCTACCCCCTTCGTAAGTGAAGGTCCTAAATGAGCTTTTTTCTCTGTTCCCTCACCACAATCCAGATTCTTTTGGGGAGTTACCAGTACAGTAACCATACCAGGAAGTACTTAATTTATTAAGCTACTGCTTTTCTTAATCTCAGTGGAGATATTTACTGATAAACAGCTACCTACGCAGCATGTTCATGTCGTTGCTAAATGAGCTTTTATCTCTCTCCCCTCACCACAAATCAGATTCTTCTGAGGAATTCCCAGTACATTATCCTTTCCCCTGTGTAATTACCTTAACAAGCACCAGCTGTGTTTATTCTCAGAAGGTTTACTCCCTGATATACAGCTGCCTACCCCCTTCGTAAGTGCAGGTCTTAAATGAGCTTTTTTCTCTGTTCCCTCACCACAATCCAGATTCTTTTGGGGAGTTACCAGTACAGTAACCATACCAGGAAGTACTTAATTTATTAAGCTACTGCTTTTCTTAATCTCAGTGGAGATATTTACTGATAAACAGCTACCTACGCAGCATGTTCATGTCGTTCATAAATGAGCTTTTATCTCTCTCCCCTCACCACAAATCAGATTCTTCTGAGGAGTTCCCAGTACATTATCCTTTCCCCTGTGTAATTACCTTAACAAGCTCCAGCTGTTTTTATTCTCAGAAGGTTTACTCCCTGATATACAGCTGCCTACCCCCTTCGTAAGTGCAGGTCCTGAATGAGCTTTTTTCTCTGTTCCCTCACCACAATCCAGATTCTTTTGGGGAGTTACCAGTACAGTAACCATACCAGGAATTACTTAATTTATTAAGCTACTGCTTTTCTTAATCTCAGTGGAGATATTTACTGATAAACAGCTACCTACGCAGCATGTTCATGTCGTTCCTAAATGAGCTTTTATCTCTCTCCCCTCACCACAAATCAGATTCTTCTGAGGAGTTCCCAGTACATTATCCTTTCCCCTGTGTAATTACCTTAACAAGCTCCAGCTGTTTTTATTCTCAGAACGTTTACTCCCTGATATACTGCTGCCTACCCCCTTCGTAAGTGAAGGTCCTAAATGAGCTTTTTTCTCTGTTCCCTCACCACAATCCAGATTCTTTTGGGGAGTTACCAGTACAGTAACCATACCAGGAAGTACTTAATTTATTAAGCTACTGCTTTTCTTAATCTCAGTGGAGATATTTACTGATAAACAGCTACCTACGCAGCATGTTCATGTCGTTCCTAAATGAGCTTTTATCTCTCTCCCCTCACCGCAAATCAGATTCTTCTGAGGAGTTCCCAGTACATTATCCTTTCCCCTGTGTAATTACCTTAACAAGCTCCAGCTGTTTTTATTCTCAGAAGGTTTACTCCCTGATATACAGCTGCCTACCCCCTTCGTAAGTGCAGGTCCTAAATGAGCTTTTTTCTCTGTTCCCTCACCACAATCCAGATTCTTTTGGGGAGTTACCAGTACAGTAACCATACCAGGAAGTACTTAATTTATTAAGCTACTGCTTTTCTTAATCTCAGTGGAGATATTTACTGATAAACAGCTACCTACGCAGCATGTTCATGTCGTGCCTAAATGAGCTTTTATCTCTCTCCCCTCACCACAAATCAGATTCTTCTGAGGAGTTCCCAGTACATTATCCTTTCCCCTGTGTAATTACCTTAACAAGCTCCAGCTGTTTTTATTCTCAGAAGGTTTACTCCCTGATATACTGCTGCCTACCCCCTTCCTAAGTGCAGGTCCTAAATGAGCTTTTTTCTCTGTTCCCTCACCACAATCCAGATTCTTTTGGGGAGTTACCAGTACAGTAACCATACCAGGAAGTACTTAATTTATTAAGCTACTGCTTTTCTTAATCTCAGTGGAGATATTTACTGATAAACAGCTACCTACGCAGCATGTTCATGTCGTGCCTAAATGAGCTTTTATCTCTCTCCCCCTCACCACAAATCAGATTCTTCTGAGGAGTTCCCAGTACATTATCATTTCCCCTGTGTAATTACCTTAACAAGCTCCAGCTGTTTTTATTCTCAGAAGGTTTACTCCCTGATATACAGCTGCCTACCCCCTTCGTAAGTGAAGGTCCTAAATGAGCTTTTTTCTCTGTTCCCTCACCACAATCCAGATTCCTTTGGGGAGTTACCAGTACAGTAACCATACCAGGAAGTACTTAATTTATTAAGCTACTGCTTTTCTTAATCTCAGTGGAGATATTTACTGATAAACAGCTACCTACGCAGCATGTTCATGTCGTTCCTAAATGAGCTTTTATCTCTCTCCCCTCACCACAAATCAGATTCTTCTGAGGAGTTCCCAGTACATTATCATTTCCCCTGTGTAATTACCTTAACAAGCTCCAGCTGTTTTTATTCTCAGAAGGTTTACTCCCTGATATACAGCTGCCTACCCCCTTCGTAAGTGCAGGTCCTAAATGAGCTTTTTTCTCTGTTCCCTAACCACAATCCAGATTCTTTTGGGGAGTTACCAGTACAGTAACCATACCAGGAAGTACTTAATTTATTAAGCTACTGCTTTTCTTAATCTCAGTGGAGATATTTACTGATAAACAGCTACGTACGCAGCATGTTCATGTCGTTCCTAAATGAGCTTTTATCTCTCTCCCCTCACCACAAATCAGATTCTTCTGAGGAGTTCCCAGTACATTATCCTTTCCCCTGTGTAACTACCTTAACAAGCTCCAGCTGTTTTTATTCTCAGAAGGTTTACTCCCTGATATACAGCTGCCTACCCCCTTCGTAAGTGCAGGTCCTAAATGAGCTTTTTTCTCTGTTCCCTCACCACAATCCAGATTCTTTTGGGGAGTTACCAGTAGAGTAACCATACCTGGAAGTACTTAATTTATTAAGCTACTGCTTTTCTTAATCTCAGTGGAGATATTTACTGATAAACAGCTACCTACGCAGCATGTTCATGTCGTTCCTAAATGAGCTTTTATCTCTCTCCCCTCACCACAAATCAGATTCTTCTGAGGAGTTCCCAGTACATTATCCTTTCCCCTGTGTAATTACCTTAACAAGCTCCAGCTGTTTTTCTTCTCAGAAGGTTTACTCCCTGATATACAGCTGCCTAACCCCTTCGTAAGTGCAGGTCCTAAATGACCTTTTTTCTCTGTTACCTCACCACAATCCAGATTCTTTTGGGGAGTTACCAGTACAGTAACCATACCAGGAAGTACTTAATTTATTAAGCTACTTCTTTTCTTAATCTCAGTGGAGATATTTACTGATAAACAGCTACCTACGCAGCATGTTCATGTCGTTCATAAATGAGCTTTTATCTCTCTCCCCTCACCACAAATCAGATTCTTCTGAGGAGTTCCCAGTACATTATCCTTTCCCCTGTGTAATTACCTTAACAAGCTCCAGCTGTTTTTATTCTCAGAAGGTTTACTCCCTGATATACAGCTGCCTACCCCTTCGTATGTGCAGGTCCTGAATGAGCTTTTTTCTCTGTTCCCTCAGCACAATCCAGATTCTTTTGGGGAGTTACCAGTACAGTAACCATACCAGGAAGTACTTAATTTATTAAGCTACTGCTTTTCTTAATCTCAGTGGAGAAATTTACTGATAAACAGCTACCTACGCAGCATGTACATGTCGTTCCTTAATGAGGTTTTATCTCTCTCCCCTCACCACAAATGAGATTCTTCTGAGGAGTTCCCAGTACATTATCCTTTCCCCTGTGTAATTACCTTAACAAGCTCCAGCTGTTTTTATTCTCAGAAGGTTTACTCCCTGATATACAGCTGCCTACCCCGTACGTAAGTGCAGGTCCTAAATGAGATTTTTTCTCTGTTCCCTCACCACAATCCAGATACTTTTTGGGAGTTACCAGTACAGTAACCATACCAGGAAGTACTTACTTTATTAAGCTACTGCTTTTCTTAATCTCAGTGGAGATATTTACTGATAAACAGCTACCTACGCAGCATGTTCATGTCGTTCCTAAATGAGCTTTTATCTCTCTCCCCTCACCACAAATCAGATTCTTCTGAGGAGTTCCCAGTACATTATCCTTTCCCCTGTGTAATTACCTTAACAAGCTCCAGCTGTTTTTATTCTAAGAAGGTTTACTCCCTGATATACAGCTGCCTACCCCCTTCGTAAGTGCAGGTCCTGAATGAGCTTTTTTCTCTGTTCCCTCACCACAATCCAGATTCTTTTGGGGAGTTACCAGTACAGTAACCATACCAGGAAGTACTTAATTTATTAAGCTACTGCTTTTCTTAATCTCAGTGGAGATATTTACTGATAAACAGCTACCTACGCAGCATGTTCATGTCGTTCCTAAATGAGCTTTTATCTCTCTCCCCTCACCGCAAATCAGATTCTTCTGAGGAGTTCCCAGTACATTATCCTTTCCCCTGTGTAATTACCTTAACAAGCTCCAGCTGTTTTTATTCTCAGAAGGTTTACTCCCTGATATACAGCTGCCTACCCCCTTCGTAAGTGCAGGTCCTAAATGAGCTTTTTTCTCTGTTCCCTCACCACAATGCAGATTCTTTTGGGGAGTTACCAGTACAGTAACCATACCAGGAAGTACTTAATTTATTAAGCTACTGCTTTTCTTAATCTCAGTGGAGATATTTACTGATAAACAGCTACCTACGCAGCATGTTCATGTCGTGCCTAAATGAGCTTTTATCTCTCTCCCCTCACCACAAATCAGATTCTTCTGAGGAGTTCCCAGTACATTATCCTTTCCCCTGTGTAATTACCTTAACAAGCTCCAGCTGTTTTTATTCTCAGAAGGTTTACTCCCTGATATACTGCTGCCTACCCCCTTCCTAAGTGCAGGTCCTAAATGAGCTTTTTTCTCTGTTCCCTCACCACAATCCAGATTCTTTTGGGGAGTTACCAGTACAGTAACCATACCAGGAAGTACTTAATTTATTAAGCTACTGCTTTTCTTAATCTCAGTGGAGATATTTACTGATAAACAGCTACCTACGCAGCATGTTCATGTCGTGCCTAAATGAGCTTTTATCTCTCTCCCCTCACCACAAATCAGATTCTTCTGAGGAGTTCCCAGTACATTATCCTTTCCCCTGTGTAATTACCTTAACAAGCTCCAGCTGTTTTTATTCTCAGAAGTTTTACTCCCTGATATACAGCTGCCTATCCCCTTCGTAAGTGAAGGTCCTAAATGAGCTTTTTTCTCTGTTCCCTCACCACAATCCAGATTCCTTTGGGGAGTTACCAGTACAGTAACCATACCAGGAAGTACTTAATTTATTAAGCTACTGCTTTTCTTAATCTCAGTGGAGATATTTACTGATAAACAGCTACCTACGCAGCATGTTCATGTCGTTCCTAAATGAGCTTTTATCTCTCTCCCCTCACCACAAATCAGATTCTTCTGAGGAGTTCCCAGTACATTATCATTTCCCCTGTGTAATTACCTTAACAAGCTCCAGCTGTTTTTATTCTCAGAAGGTTTACTCCCTGATATACAGCTGCCTACCCCCTTCGCAAGTGCAGGTCCTAAATGAGCTTTTTTCTCTGTTCCCTAACCACAATCCAGATTCTTTTGGGGAGTTACCAGTACAGTAACCATACCAGGAAGTACTTAATTTATTAAGCTACTGCTTTTCTTAATCTCAGTGGAGATATTTACTGATAAACAGCTACGTACGCAGCATGTTCATGTCGTTCCTAAATGAGCTTTTATCTCTCTCCCCTCACCACAAATCAGATTCTTCTGAGGAGTTCCCAGTACATTATCCTTTCCCCTGTGTAACTACCTTAACAAGCTCCAGCTGTTTTTATTCTCAGAAGGTTTACTCCCTGATATACAGCTGCCTACCCCCTTCGTAAGTGCAGGTCCTAAATGAGCTTTTTTCTCTGTTCCCTCACCACAATCCAGATTCTTTTGGGGAGTTACCAGTAGAGTAACCATACCTGGAAGTACTTAATTTATTAAGCTACTGCTTTTCTTAATCTCAGTGGAGATATTTACTGATAAACAGCTACCTACGCAGCATGTTCATGTCGTTCCTAAATGAGCTTTTATCTCTCTCCCCCTCACCACAAATCAGATTCTTCTGAGGAGTTCCCAGTACATTATCCTTTCCCCTGTGTAATTACCTTAACAAGCTCCAGCTGTTTTTCTTCTCAGAAGGTTTACTCCCTGATATACAGCTGCCTAACCCCTTCGTAAGTGCAGGTCCTAAATGACCTTTTTTCTCTGTTACCTCACCACAATCCAGATTCTTTTGGGGAGTTACCAGTACAGTAACCATACCAGGAAGTACTTAATTTATTAAGCTACTTCTTTTCTTAATCTCAGTGGAGATATTTACTGATAAACAGCTACCTACGCAGCATGTTCATGTCGTTCCTAAATGAGCTTTTATCTCTCTCCCCTCACCACAAATCAGATTCTTCTGAGGAGTTCCCAGTACATTATCCTTTCCCCTGTGTAATTACCTTAACAAGCTCCAGCTGTTTTTATTCTCAGAAGGTTTACTCCCTGATATACAGCTGCCTACCCCTTCGTATGTGCAGGTCCTGAATGAGCTTTTTTCTCTGTTCCCTCAGCACAATCCAGATTCTTTTGGGGAGTTACCAGTACAGTAACCATACCAGGAAGTACTTAATTTATTAAGCTACTGCTTTTCTTAATCTCAGTGGAGAAATTTACTGATAAACAGCTACCTACGCAGCATGTACATGTCGTTCCTTAATGAGCTTTTATCTCTCTCCCCTCACCACAAATGAGATTCTTCTGAGGAGTTCCCAGTACATTATCCTTTCCCCTGTGTAATTACCTTAACAAGCTCCAGCTGTTTTTATTCTCAGAAGGTTTACTCCCTGATATACAGCTGCCTACCCCGTACGTAAGTGCAGGTCCTAAATGAGATTTTTTCTCTGTTCCCTCACCACAATCCAGATACTTTTTGGGAGTTACCAGTACAGTAACCATACCAGGAAGTACTTACTTTATTAAGCTACTGCTTTTCTTAATCTCAGTGGAGATATTTACTGATAAACAGCTACCTACGCAGCATGTTCATGTCGTTCCTAAATGAGCTTTTATCTCTCTCCCCCTCACCACAAATCAGATTCTTCTGAGGAGTTCCCAGTACATTATCCTTTCCCCTGTGTAATTACCTTAACAAGCTCCAGCTGTTTTTATTCTAAGAAGGTTTACTCCCTGATATACAGCTGCCTACCCCCTTCGTAAGTGCAGGTCCTGAATGAGCTTTTTTCTCTGTTCCCTCACCACAATCCAGATTCTTTTGGGGAGTTACCAGTACAGTAACCATACCAGGAAGTACTTAATTTATTAAGCTACTGCTTTTCTTAATCTCAGTGGAGATATTTACTGATAAACAGCTACCTAAGCAGCATGTTCATGTCGTTCCTAAATGAGCTTTTATCTCTCTCCCCTCACCACAAATCAGATTCTTCTGAGGAGTTCCCAGTACATTATCCTTTCCCCTGTGTAATTACCTTAACAAGCACCAGCTGTTTTTATTCTCAGAAGGTTTACTCCCTGACATACAGCTGCCTACCCCCTTCGTAAGTGCAGGTCCTAAATGAGCTTTTTTCTCTGTTCCCTCACCACAATCCAGATTCTTTTGGGGAGTTACCAGTACAGTAACCATACCAGGAAGTACTTAATTTATTAAGCTACTGCTTTCTTAATCTCAGTGGAGATATTTACTGATAAACAGCTACCTACGCAGCATGTTCGTGTCGTTCCTAAATGAGCTTTTATCTCTCTCCCCTCACCACAAATCAGATTCTTCTGAGGAGTTCCCAGTACATTATCCTTTCCCCTGTGTAATTACCTTAACCAGCTCCAGCTGTTTTTATTCTCAGAAGGTTTACTCCCTGATATACAGCTGCCTACCCCCTTCGTAAGTGCAGGTCCTGAATGAGCTTTTTTCTCTGTTCCCTCACCACAATCCAGATTCTTTTGGGGAGTTACCAGTACAGTAACCATACCAGGAAGTACTTAATTTATTAAGCTACAGCTTTTCTTAATCTCAGTGGAGATATTTACTGATAAACAGCTACCTACGCAGCATGTTCATGTCGTTCCTAAATGAGCTTTTATCTCTCTCCCCCTCACCACAACTCAGATTCTTCTGAGGAGTTCCCAGTACATTATCCTTTCCCCTGTGTAATTACCTTACCAATCTCCAGCTGTTTTTATTCTCAGAAGGTTTACTCCCTGAAATACAGCTGCCTACCCCCTTCGTAAGTGCAGGTCCTAAATGAGCTTTTTTTCTCTGTTCCCTCACCACAATCCAGATTCTTTTGGGGAGTTACCAGTACAGTAACCATACCAGGAAGTACTTAATTTATTAAGCTACTGCTTTTCTTAATCTCAGTGGAGATATTTACTGATAAACAGCTACGTACGCAGCATGTTCATGTCGTTCCTAAATGAGCTTATATCTCTCTCCCTTCACCACAAATCAGATTCTTCTGAGGAGTTCCCAGTACATTATCCTTTCCCCTGTGTAATTACCTTAACAAGCTCCAGCTGTTTTTATTCTCAGAAGGTTTACTCCCTGATATACAGCTGCCTACCCCCTTCGTAAGTGCAGGTCCTAAATGAGCTTTTTTCTCTGTTCCCTCACCACAATCCAGATTCTTTTGGGGAGTTACCAGTACAGTAACCATACCAGGAAGTACTTAATTTATTAAGCTACTGCTTTTCTTAATCTCAGTGGAGATATTTACTGATAAACAGCTACGTACGCAGCATGTTCATGTCGTTCCTAAATGAGCTTTTATCTCTCTCCCCTCACCACAAATCAGATTCTTCTGAGGAGTTCCCAGTACATTATCCTTTCCCCTGTGTAACTACCTTAACAAGCTCCAGCTGTTTTTATTCTCAGAAGGTTTACTCCCTGATATACAGCTGCCTACCCCCTTCGTAAGTGCAGGTCCTAAATGAGCTTTTTTCTCTGTTCCCTCACCACAATCCAGATTCTTTTGGGGAGTTACCAGTAGAGTAACCATACCAGGAAGTACTTAATTTATTAAGCTACTGCTTTTCTTAATCTCAGTGGAGATATTTACTGATAAACAGCTACCTACGCAGCATGTTCATGTCGTTCTTAAATGAGCTTTTATCTCTCTCCCCTCACCACAAATCAGATTCTTCTGAGGAGTTCCCAGTACATTATCCTTTCCCCTGTGTAATTACCTTAACAAGCTCCAGCTGTTTTTCTTCTCAGAAGGTTTACTCCCTGATATACAGCTGCCTAACCCCTTCGTAAGTGCAGGTCCTAAATGACCTTTTTTCTCTGTTACCTCACCACAATCCAGATTCTTTTGGGGAGTTACCAGTACAGTAACCATACCAGGAAGTACTTAATTTATTAAGCTACTTCTTTTCTTAATCTCAGTGGAGATATTTACTGATAAACAGCTACCTACGCAGCATGTTCATGTCGTTCCTAAATGAGCTTTTATCTCTCTCCCCTCACCACAAATCAGATTCTTCTGAGGAGTTCCCAGTACATTATCCTTTCCCCTGTGTAATTACCTTAACAAGCTCCAGCTGTTTTTATTCTCAGAAGGTTTACTCCCTGATATACAGCTGCCTACCCCCTTCGTAAGTGCAGGTCCTGAATGAGCTTTTTTCTCTGTTCCCTCACCACAATCCAGATTCTTTTGGGGAGTTACCAGTACAGTGAACATACCACGAAGTACTTAATTTATTAAGCTACTGCTTTTCTTAATCTCAGTGGAGATATTTAGTGATAAACAGCTACCTACGCAGCATGTTCATGTCGTTCTTAAATGAGCTTTTATCTCTCTCCCCTCACCACAATCAGATTCTTCTGAGGAGTTCCCAGTACATTATCCTTTCCCCTGTGTAATTACCTTAACAAGCTCCAGCTGTTTTTATTCTCAGAAGGTTTACTCCCTGATATACCGCTGCCTACCCCCTTCGTAAGTGCAGGTCCTAAATGAGCTTTTTTCTCTGTTCCCTCACCACAATCCAGATTCTTTTGGGGAGTTACCAGTACAGTAACCATACCAGGAAGTACTTAATTTATTAAGCTCCTGCTTTTCTTAATCTCAGTGGAGATATTTACTGATAAACAGCTACCTACGCAGCATGTTCATGTCGTTCCTAAATGAGCTTTTATCTCTCTCCCCTCACCACAAATCAGATTCTTCTTGAGGAGTTCCCAGTACATTATCCTTTCCCCTGTGTAATTACCTTAACAAGCTCCAGCTGTTTTTATTCTCAGAAGGTTTACTCCCTGATATACAGCTGCCTACCCCCTTCGTAAGTGCAGGTCCTAAATGAGCTTTTTTCTCTGTTCCCTCACCACAATCCAGATTCTTTTGGGGAGTTACCAGTACAGTAACCATACCAGGAAGTACTTAATTAATTAAGCTACTGCTTTTCTTAATCTCAGTGGAGATATTTACTGATAAACAGCTACCTACGCAGCATGTACATGTCGTTCATAAATGAGCTTTTATCTCTCTCCCCTCACCACAAATCAGATTCTTCTGAGGAGTTCCCAGTACATTATCCTTTCCCCCTGTGTAATTACCTTAACAAGCTCCAGCTGTTTTTATTCTCAGAACGTTTACTCCCTGATATACAGCTGCCTACCCCCTTCGTAAGTGCAGGTCCTAAATGAGCTTTTTTTCTCTGTTTCCTCACCACAATCCAGATTCTTTTGGGGAGTTACCAGTACAGTAACCATTCCAGGAAGTACTTAATTTATTAAGCTACTGCTTTTCTTAATCTCAGTGGAGATATTTACTGATAAACAGCTACCTACGCAGCATGTTCATGTCGTTCCTAAATGAGCTTTTATCTCTCTCCCCTCACCACAAATCAGATTCTTCTGAGGAGTTCCCACTACATTATCCTTTCCCCTTTGTAATTACCTTAACAAGCTCCAGCTGTTTTTATTCTCAGAAGGTTTACTCCCTGATATACAGCTGCCTACCCCCTTCGTAAGTGCAGGTCCTAAATGAGCTTTTTTCTCTGTTCCCTCACCACAATCCAGATTCTTTTGGGGAGTTACCAGTACAGTAACCATACCAGGAAGTACTTAATTTATTAAGCTACTGCTTTTCTTAATCTCAGTGGAGATATTTACTGATAAACAGCTACCTACGCTGCATGTTCATGTCCTTCCTAAATGAGCTTTTATCTCTCTCCCCTCACCACAAATCAGATTCTTCTGAGGAGTTCCCAGTACATTATCCTTTCCCCTGTGTAATTACCTTAACAAGCTCCATCTGTTTTTATTCTCAGAAGGTTTACTCCCTGATATACAGCTGCCTACCCCCTTTGTAAGTGCAGGTCCTAAATGAGCTATATTCTCTGTTCCCTCACCACAATCCAGATTCTTCTGGGAGTTACCAGTAGAGTAACCATACCAGGAAGTACTTAATTTATTAAGCTACTGCTTTTCTTAATCTCAGTGGAGATATTTACTGATAAACAGCTACCTACGCAGCATGTTCATGTCGTTCCTAAATGAGCTTTTATCTCCCTCCCCTCACCACAAATCAGATTCTTCTGAGGAGTTCCCAGTACATTATCCTTTCCCCTGTGTAATTACCTTAACAAGCTCCAGCTGTATTTATTCTCAGAAGCTTTACTCCTGATATACAGCTGCCTAACCCCTTCGTAAGTGCAGGTCCTAAATGAGCTTTTTTCTCTGTTCCCTCACCACAATCCAGATTCTTTTGGGGAGTTACCAGTACAGTAACCATACCAGGAAGTACTTAATTTATTAAGCTACTGCTTTTCTTAATCT
>NW_025956646.1:0-35975 GCF_023159225.1 Perognathus longimembris pacificus
AAATGAGCTTTTATCTCTCTCCTCTCACCACAAATCAGATTCTTCTGAGGAGTTCCCAGTACATTATCCTTTCCCCTGTGTAATTACCTTAACAAGCTCCAGCTGTTTTTATTCTCAGAAGGTTGACTCCCTGATATACAGCTGCCTACCCCCTTCGTAATTGCAGGTCCTAAAATGAGCTTTTTTATCTGTTCCCTCACCACAATCCAGATTCTTTTGGGGAGTTACCAGTACAGTAACCATACCAGGAAGTACTTAATTTATTAAGCTACTGCTTTTCTTAATCTCAGGGGAGATATTTACTGATAAACAGCTACCTATGCAGCATGTTCATGTCGTTCCTAAATGAGCTTTTATCTCTCTCCCCTCACCACAAATCAGATTTTTCTGAGGAGTTCCCAGTACATTATCCTTTCCCCTGTTTAATTACCTTAACAAGCTCCAGCTGTTTTTATTCTCAGAAGGTTTACTCCGTGATATACAGCTGACTACCCCCTTCGTAAGTGCAGGTCCTAAATGAGCTTTTTTCTCTGTTCCCTCACCACTATCCAGGTTCTTTTGGGGAGGTACCAGTACAGTAACCATACCAGGAAGTACTTAATTTATTACGCTACTGCTTTTCTTAATCTCAGTGGAGATATTTACTGATAAACAGCTACCTACGCAGCATGTTCATGTCGTTCCTAATGAGCTTTTATCTCTCTCCCCTCACCACAAATCAGATTCTTCTGAGGAGTTCCGAGTACATTATCCTTTCCCCTGTGTAATTACCTTAACAAGCTCCAGCTGTTTTTATTCTCAGAAGATTTACTCCCTGATATACTGCTGCCTACCTCTTTCGTAAGTGCAAATCCTAAATGAGCTTTTTTCTCTGTTCCCTCACCACAATCCAGATTCTTTTGGGGAGTTACCAGTACAGTAACCATACCAGGAAGCACTTAATTTATTAAGCTACTGCTTTTCTTAATCACAGTGGAGATATTTACTGATAAACAGCTACCTACGCAGCATGTTCATGTCGTTCCTAAATGAGCTTTTATCTCTCTCCCCTCACCACAAATCAGATTCTTCTGAGGAGTTCCCATTACATTATCCTTTCCCCTGTGTAATTACCTTAACAAGCGCCAGCTGTTTTTATTCTCAGAAGGTTTACTCCCTGATATACAGCTGCCTACCCACTTCGTAAGTGGAGGTCCTAAATGAGCTTTTTTCTCTGTTCCCTCACCACAATCCAGATTCTTTTTGGGAGTTACTAGTATAGTAACCATACCAGGAAGTACTTAATTTATTAAGCTACTGCTTTTCTTAATCTCAGTGGAGATATTTACTGATAAACAGCTACCTACGCAGCATGGTCATGTCGTTCCTAAATGAGCTTTTATCTCTCTCCCCTCACCACAAATGAGATTCTTCTGAGGAGTTCCCAGTACATTATCCTTTCCCCTTTGTAATTACCTTAACAAGCTCCAGCTGTTTTTATTCTCAGAAGGTTTACTCCCTGATATACAGCTGCCTACCCCCTTCGTAAGTGCAGGTCCTAAATGAGCTTTTTTTCTCTGTTCCCATCAAAACAATCCAGATTCTTTTGGGTAGTTTACCCGTACAGTAACCATACCAGGAAGTACTTAATTTATTAAGCTACTGCTTTTCTTAATCTCAGTGGAGATATTTACTGATAAACAGCTACGTACGCAGCATGTTCATGTCCTTCCTAAATGAGCTTTTATCTCTCTCCCCTCACCACAAATCAGATTCTTCTGAGGAGTTCCCAGTACATTATCCTTTCCCCTGTGTAATTACCTTAACAAGCTCCAGCTGTTTTTATTCTCAGAAGGTTTACTCCCTGATATACAGCTGCCTACCCCCTTCGAAATTGCAGGTCCTAAATGCGCTTTTTTCTCTGTTCCCTCACAACAAACCAGATTCTTTTGGGGAGTTACCAGTACAGTAACCATACCAGGAAGTACTTAATTTATTAAGCTACTGCTTTTCTTAATCTCAGTGGAGATATTTACTGATAAACATCTACGTACGCAGCATGTTCATGTCGTTCCTAAATGAGCTTTTATCTCTCTCCCCTCACCACAAATCAGATTCTTCTGCGGAGTTCCCAGTACATTACCTTTCCCCTGTGTAATTACCTTAACAAGCTCCAGCTGATTTTATTCTCAGAAGGTTCACTCCCTGATATACAGCTGCCTACCCCCTTCGTAAGTGCAATTCCTAAATGAGCTTTTTTCTCTGTTCCCTCACCACAATCCAGATTCTTTTGGGGAGTTACCAGTAGAGTAACCATACCAGGAACTACTTAATTTATTAAGCTACTGCTTTTCTTAATCTCACTGGAGATATTTACTGATAAACAGCTACCTACGCAGCATGTTCATGTCGTTCCTAAATGAGCTTTTATCTCTCTCCCCTCACCACAAATCAGATTCTTCTGAGGAGTTCCCAGTACATTATCCTTTCCCCTGTGTAATTACCTTAACAAGCTCCAGCTGTTTTTATTCTGAGAAGGTTTACTCCCTGATTTACAGCTGCCTACCCCCTTCGTAAGTGCAGGTCCTAAATGAGCTTTTTTCTCTGTTCCCTCACCACAATCCAGATTCTTTTGGGGAGTTACCAGTACAGTAACCATACCAGGAAGTACTTAATTGATTAAGCTACTGCTTTTCTTAATCTCTGTGGAGATATTTACTGATAAACATCTACGTACGCAGCATGTTCATGTCGTTCCCTAAATGAGCTTTTTTCTCTCTCCCCTCACCACAAATCAGATTCTTCTGAGGAGTTCCCAGTACATTATCCTTTCCCCTGTGTAATTACCTTAACAAGCTCCAGCTGTTTTTATTCTCAGAAGGTTTACTCCCTGATATACAGCTGCCTACCCCCTTCGTAAGTGCAGGTCCTAAATGAGCTTTTTTCTCTGTTCCCTCACCACAATCCAGATTCTTTTGGGGAGTTACCAGTACAGTAACCATACCAGGAAGTACTTAATTTATTAAGCTACTGCTTTTCTTAATCTCAGTGGAGATATTTACTGATAAACACTACCTATGCAGCATGTTCATGTCGTTCCTAAATGAGCTTTTATCTCTCTCCCCCTCACCACAAATCAGATTTTTCTGAGGAGTTCCCAGTACATTATCCTTTCCCCTGTTTAATTACCTTAACAAGCTCCAGCTGTTTTATTCTCAGAAGGTTTACTCCGTGATATACAGCTGAATACCCCCTTCGTAAGTGCAGGTCCTAAATGAGCTTTTTTCTCTGTTCCCTCACCACAATCCAGGTTCTTTTGGGGAGGTACCAGTACAGTAAGCATACCAGAAGTACTTAATTTATTAAGCTACTTCTTTTCTTAATTTCAGTGAAGATATTTACTGATAAACAGCTACCTACGCAGCATGTTCATGTCGTTCCTAAATGAGCTTTTATCTCTCTCGCCTCACCACAAATAAGATTCTTCTGAGGAGTTCCCAGTACATTATCCTTTCCCCCGTGTAATCACCTTAACAAGCTCCAGCTGTTTTTATTCTCAGAAGGTTTACTCCCTGATACACAGCTGCATACCCCCTTCGTAAGTGCAGGTCTTAAATGAGCTTTTTTCTCTGTTCCTTCACCACAATCCAGATTCTTTTGGGGAGGTACCAGTACAGTAACCATACCAGGAAGTACTTAATTTATTACGCTACTGCTTTTCTTAATCTCAGTGGAGATATTTACTGATAAACAGCTACCTACGCAGCATGTTCATGTCGTTCCTAAATGAGCTTTTATCTCTCTCGCCTCACCACAAATAAGATTCTTCTGAGGAGTTCCCAGTACATTATCCTTTCCCCCGTGTAATCACCTTAACAAGCTCCAGCTGTTTTTATTCTCAGAAGGTTTACTCCCTGATACACAGCTGCTTACCCCCTTCGTAAGTGCAGGTCCTAAATGAGCTTTTTTCTCTGTTCCCTCACCACAATCCAGATTCTTTTGGGGAGTTACCAGTACAGTAACCATACCAGGAAGTACTTAATTTATTAAGCTACTGCTTTTCTTAATCTCAGTGGAGATATTTACTGATAAACAGCTACCTACGCAGCATGTTCATGTCGTTCCTAAATGAGCTTTTATCTCTCTCCCCCTCACCACAAATGAGATTCTTCTGAGGAGTTCCCAGTACATTATCCTTTCCCCTGTGTAATTACCTTAACAAGCTAAAGCTGTTTTTCTTCTCAGAAGATTTACTCCCTGATACACAGCTGCATACCCCCTTCGTAAGTGCAGGTCTTAAATGAGCTTTTTTCTCTGTTCCTTCACCACAATCCAGATTCTTTTGGGGAGGTACCAGTACAGTAACCATACCAGGAAGTACTTAATTTATTACGCTACTGCTTTTCTTAATCTCAGTGGAGATATTTACTGATAAACAGCTACCTACGCAGCATGTTCATGTCGTTCCTAAATGAGCTTTTATCGCTCTCCCCTCACCACAAATCAGATTCTACTGAGGAGTTCCCAGTACATTATCCTTTCCCCTGTGTAATTTCCTTAAAAAGCTCCAGCTGTTTTTATTCTCATAAGGTTTACTCCCTGATATACAGCTGCCTACCCCCTTCGTAAGTGCAGGTCCTAAATGAGCTTTTTTCTCTGTTCCCTCACCACAATCCAGATTCTTTTGGGGAGTTACCAGTACAGTAACCATACCAGGAAGTACTTAATTTATTAAGCTACTGCTTTTCTTAATCTCAGTGGAGATATTTACTGATAAACAGCTACCTACGCAGCATGTTCATGTCGTTCCTAAATGAGCTTTTATCTCTCTCCCCTCACCACAAATCAGATTCTTCTCAGGAGTTCCCAGTACATTATCCTTTCCCCTGTGTAATTACCTTAACAAGCTAAAGCTGTTTTTCTTCTCAGAAGGTTTACTCCCTGATATACAGCTGCCTACCCCCTTCGTAAGAGCAGTTCGTAAATGAGCTTTTTTCTCTGTTCCCTCACCACAATCCAGGTTCTTTTGGGGAGGTACCAGTACAGTAAGCATACCAGAAGTACTTAATTTATTAAGCTACTTCTTTTCTTAATCTCAGTGGAGATATTTACTGATAAACAGCTACCTACGCAGCACGTTCATGTCGTTCCTAAATGAGCTTTTATCTCTCTCCCCTCACCACAAATCAGATTATTCTGAGGAGTTCCCAGTACATTATCCTTTCCCCTGTGTAATTACCTTAACAAGCTCCAGCTGTTTTTATTCTCAGAAGGTTTACTCCCTGATATACAGCTGCCTACCCCCTTCGTAAGTGCAGGTCTTAAATGAGCTTTTTTCTCTGTTCCTTCACCACAATCCAGATTCTTTTGGGGAGTTACCAGTACAGTATCCATACCAGGAAGTACTTAATTTATTAAGCTACTGCTTTTCTTAATCTCAGTGGAGATATTTACTGATAAACAGCTACCTACGCAGCACGTTCATGTCGTTCCTAAATGAGCTTTTATCTCTCTCCCCTCACCACAAATAAGATTCTTCTGAGGAGTTCCAAGTACATTATCCTTTCCCCTGTGTAATTACCTTAACAAGCTCCAGCTGTTTTTATTCTCAGAAGGTTTACTCCCTGATATACAGCTGCCTACCCCCTTCGTAAGAGCAGTTCGTAAATGAGCTTTTTTCGCTGTTCCCTCACCACAATCCAGGTTCTTTTGGGGAGGTACCAGTACAGTAAGCATACCAGAAGTACTTAATTTATTAAGCTACTTCTTTTCTTAATCTCAGTGGAGATATTTACTGATAAACAGCTACCTACGCAGCATGTTCATGTCGTTCCTAAATGAGCTTTTATCTCTCTCCCCTCACCACAAATAAGATTCTTCTGAGGAGTTCCCAGTACATTATCCTTTCCCCCGTGTAATCACCTTAACAAGCTCCAGCTGTTTTTATTCTCAGAAGGTTTACTCCCTGATACACAGCTGCCTACCCCCTTCGTAAGTGCAGGTCCTAAAGGAGCTTTTTTCTCTGTTCCCTCACCACAATCCAGATTCTTTTGGGGAGTTACCAGTACAGTAACTATACCAGGAAGTACTTAATTTATTAAGCTACTGCTTTTCTTAATCTCAGTGGAGATATTTACTGATAAACAGCTACCTACGCAGCATGTTCATGTCGTTCCTAAATGAGCTTTTATCTCTCTCCTGTCACCACAAATCAGATTCTTCTGAGGAGTTCCCAGTACATTATCCTTTCCCCTGTGTAATTACCTTAACAAGCGCCAGCTCTTTTTATTCTCAGAAGGTTTACTCCCTGATATACAGCTGCCTACCCCCTTCGTAAGTGCAGGTCTTAAATGAGCTTTTTTCTCTGTTCCCTCAAAACAATCCAGATTCTTTTGGGTAGTTACCAGTACAGTAACCATACCAGGAAGTACTTAATTTATTAAGCTACTGCTTTTCTTAATCTCAGTGGAGATATTTACTGATAAACAGCTACGTACGCAGCATGTTCATGTCCTTCCTAAATGAGCTTTTATCTCTCTCCCCTCACCACAAATCAGATTCTTCTGAGGAGTTCCCAGTACAGGATCCTTTCCCCTGTGTAATTACCTTAACAAGCTCCAGCTGTTTTTATTCTCAGAAGGTTTACTCCCTGATATACAGCTGCCTACCCCCTTCGAAATTGCAGGTCCTAAATGCGCTTTTTTCTCTGTTCCCTCACAACAAACCAGATTCTTTTGGGGAGTTACCAGTACAGTAACCATACCAGGAAGTACTTAATTTATTAAGCTACTGCTTTTCTTAATCTCAGTGGAGATATTTACTGATAAACATCTACGTACGCAGCATGTTCATGTCGTTCCTAAATGAGCTTTTATCTCTCTCCCCTCACCACAAATCAGATTCTTCTGCGGAGTTCCCAGTACATTACCTTTCCCCTGTGTAATTACCTTAACAAGCTCCAGCTGATTTTATTCTCAGAAGGTTCACTCCCTGATATACAGCTGCCTACCCCCTTCGTAAGTGCAATTCCTAAATGAGCTTTTTTCTCTGTTCCCTCACCACAATCCAGATTCTTTTGGGGAGTTACCAGTAGAGTAACCATACCAGGAACTACTTAATTTATTAAGCTACTGCTTTTCTTAATCTCACTGGAGATATTTACTGATAAACAGCTACCTACGCAGCATGTTCATGTCGTTCCTAAATGAGCTTTTATCTCTCTCCCCTCACCACAAATCAGATTCTTCTCAGGAGTTCCCAGTACATTATCCTTTCCCCTGTGTAATTACCTTAACAAGCTCCAGCTGTTTTTATTCTGAGAAGGTTTACTCCCTGATATACAGCTGCCTACCCCCTTCGTAAGTGCAGGTCCTAAATGAGCTTTTTTCTCTGTTCCCTCACCACAATCCAGATTCTTTTGGGGAGTTACCAGTACAGTAACCATACCAGGAAGTACTTAATTGATTAAGCTACTGCTTTTCTTAATCTCTGTGGAGATATTTACTGATAAACATCTACGTACGCAGCATGTTCATGTCGTTCCTAAATGAGCTTTTTTCTCTCTCCCCTCACCACAAATCAGATTCTTCTGAGGAGTTCCCAGTACATTATCCTTTCCCCTGTGTAAGTACCTTAACAAGCTCCAGCTGTTTTTATTCTCAGAAGGTTTACTCCCTGATATACAGCTGCCTACCCCCTTCGTAAGTGCAGGTCCTAAATGAGCTTTTTTCTCTGTTCCCTCACCACAATCCAGATTCCTTTGGGGAGTTACCAGTACAGTAAACATACCAGGAAGTACTTAATTTATTAAGCTACTGCTTTTCTTAATCTCAGTGGAGATATTTACTGATAAACAGCTACCTACGCAGCATGTTCATGTCGTTCCTAAATGAGCTTTTATCTCTCTCCTCTCACCACAAATCAGATTCTTCTGAGGAGTTCCCAGTACATTATCCTTTCCCCTGTGTAATTACCTTAACAAGCTCCAGCTGTTTTTATTCTCAGAAGGTTTACTCCCTGATATACAGCTGCCTACCCCCTTCGTAAGTGCAGGTCCTAAATGAGCTTTTTTCTCTGTTCCCTCACCACAATCCAGATTCTTTTTGGGAGTTACTAGTATAGTAACCATACCAGGAAGTACTTAATTTATTAAGCTACTGCTTTTCTTAATCTCAGTGGAGATATTTACTGATAAACAGCTACCTACGCAGCATGGTCATGTCGTTCCTAAATGAGCTTTTATCTCTCTCCCCTCACCACAAATGAGATTCTTCTGAGGAGTTCACAGTACATTATCCTTTCCCCTGTGTAATTACCTTAACAAGCTCCAGCTGTTTTTATTCTCAGAAGGTTTACTCCCTGATATACAGCTGCCTACCCCCTTCGTAAGTGCAGGTCCTAAATGAGCTTTTTTCTCTGTTCCCTCAAAACAATCCAGATTCTTTTGGGTAGTTACCAGTACAGTAATCATACCAGGAAGTACTTAATTTATTAAGCTACTGCTTTTCTTAATTTCAGTGGAGATATTTACTGATAAACAGCTACCTAAGCAGCATGTTCATGTCGTTCCTAAATGAGCTTTTATCTCTCTCCCCTCACCACAAATCAGATTCTTCTGAGGAGTTCCCAGTACATTATCCTTTCCCCTGTGTAATTACCTTAACAAGCTCCAGCTGTTTTTATTCTCAGAATGTTTACTCCCTGATATACAGCTGCCTACACCCTTCGTAAGTGCAGGTCCTAAATGAGCTTTTTTCTCTGTTCCCTCACCACAATCCAGATTCTTTTGGGGAGTTACCAGTACAGTAACCATACCAGGAAGTACTTAATTTATTAAGCTACTGCTTTTCTTCATCTCAGTGGAGATATTTACTGATAAACAGCTACCTACGCAGCATGTTCATGTCGTTCCTAAATGAGCTTTTATCTCTCTCCCCTCACCACAAATCAGATTCTTCTGAGGAGTTCCCAGTACATTATCCTTTCCCCTGTGTAATTACCTTAACAAGCTCCAGCTGTTTTTATTCTCAGAAGGTTTACTCCCTCATATACAGCTGCCTTCCCCCTTCGTAAGTGCAGGTCCTAAATGAGCTTTTTTCTCTGTTCCCTCACCACAATCCAGATTCTTTTGGGGAGTTACCAGTACAGTAACCATACCAGGAAGTACTTAATTTATTAAGCTACTGCTTTTCTTAATCTCAGTGGAGATATTTACTGATAAACAGCTACCTACGCAGCATGTTCATGTCGTTCCTAAATGAGCTTTTATCTCTCTCCCGTCACCACAAATCAGATTCTTCTGAGGAGTTCCCAGTACATTATCCTTTCCCCTGTGTAATTACCATAACAAACTCCAGCTGTTTTTATTCTCAGAAGGTTGACTCCCTGATATACAGCTGCCTACCCCCTTCGTAAGTGCAGGTCCTAAATGAGCTTTTTTCTCTGTTCCCTTACCACAATCCAGATTCTTTTGGGGAGTTACCAGTACAGTAACCATACCAGGAAGTACTTAATTTATTAAGCTACTGCTTTTCTTAATCTCAGTGGAGATATTTACTGATAAACAGCTACCTATGCAGCATGTTCATGTCGTTCCTAAATGAGCTTTTATCTCTCTCCCCTCACCACAAATCAGATTTTTCTGAGGAGTTCCCAGTACATTATCCTTTCCCCTGTTTAATTACCTTAACAAGCTCCAGCTGTTTTTATTCTCAGAAGGTTTACTCCGTGATATACAGCTGACTACCCCCTTCGTAAGTGCAGGTCCTAAATGAGCTTTTTTCTCTGTTCCCTCACCACAATCCAGGTTCTTTTGGGGAGGTACCAGTACAGTAAGCATACCAGAAGTACTTAATTTATTAAGCTACTTCTTTTCTTAATCTCAGTGAAGATATTTACTGATAAACAGCTACCTACGCAGCATGTTCATGTCGTTCCTAAATGAGCTTTTATCTCTCTCGCCTCACCACAAATAAGATTCTTCTGAGGAGTTCCCAGTACATTATCCTTTCCCCCGTGTAATCACCTTAACAAGCTCCAGCTGTTTTTATTCTCAGAAGCTTTACTCCCTGATACACAGCAGCATACCCCCTTCGTAAGTGCAGGTCTTAAATGAGCTTTTTTCTCTGTTCCTTCACCACAATCCAGATTCTTTTGGGGAGGTACCAGTACAGTAACCATACGAGGAAGTATTCAATTTATTAAGCTACTGCTTTTCTTAATCTCAGTGGAGATATTTACTGATAAGCAGCTACCTACGCAGCATGTTCATGTCCTTCCTAAATGAGCTTTTATCTCTCTCCCCTCACCACAAATCAGATTCTTCTGAGGAGTTCCCAGTACATTATCCTTTCCCCTGTGTAATTACCTTAAAAAGCTTCAGCTGTTTTTATTCTCAGAAGGTTTACTCCCTGATATACAGCTGCCTACCCCCTTCGTAAGTGCAGGTCCTAAATGAGCTTTTTTCTCTGTTCCCTCACCACAATCCAGATTCTTTTGGGGAGTTACCAGTACAGTAACCATACCAGGAAGTACTTAATTTATTAAGCTACTGCTTTTCTTAATCTCAGTGGAGATATTTACTGATAAACAGCTACCTACGCAGCATGTTCATGTCGTTCCTAAATGAGCTTTTATCTCTCTCCCCTCACCACAAATGAGATTCTTCTGAGGAGTTCCCAGTACATTATCCTTTCCCCTGTGTAATTACCTTAACAAGCTCCAGCTGTTTTTCTTCTCAGAAGGTTTACTCCTTGATATACAGCTGCCTATCCCCTTCGTAAGAGCAGTTCGTAAATGAGCATTTTTCTCTGTTCCCTCACCACAATCCAGGTTCTTTTGGAGAGGTACCAGTACAGTAAGCATACCAGAAGTACTTAATTTATTAAGCTACTTCTTTTCTTAATCTCAGTGGAGATATTTAATGATAAACAGCTACCTACGCAGCACGTTCATGTCGTTCCTAAAGGAGCTTTTATCTCTCTCCCCTCACCACAAATCAGATTCTTCTGAGGAGTTCCCAGTACATTATCCTTTCCCCTGTGTAATTACCTTAACAAGCTCCAGCTGTTTTTATTCTCAGAAGGTTTACTCCCTGATATACAGCTGCCTACCCCCTTCGTAAGTGCAGGTCTTAAATGAGCTTTTTTCTCTGTTCCTTCACCACAATCCAGATTCTTTGGGGGAGTTACCAGTACCATAACCATACCAGGAAGTACTTAATTTATTAAGCTACTGCTTTTCTTAATCTCAGTGGAGATATTTACTGATAAACAGCTACCTACGCAGCATGTTCATGTCGTTCCTAAATGAGCTTTTAACTCTCTCCCCTCACCACAAATAAGATTCTTCTGAGGAGTTCCAAGTACATTATCCTTTCCCCTGTGTAATTACCTTAACAAGCTCCAGCTGTTTTTATTCTCAGAAGGTTTACTCCCTGATATACAGCTGCCTACCCCCTTCGTAAGAGCAGTTCGTAAATGAGCTTTTTTCGCTGTTCCCTCACCACAATCCAGGTTCTTTTGGGGAGGTACCAGTACAGTAAGCATACCAGAAGTACTTAATTTATTAAGCTACTTCTTTTCTTAATCTCAGTGGAGATATTTACTGATAAACAGCTACCTACGCAGCATGTTCATGTCGTTCCTAAATGAGCTTTTATCTCTCTCCCCTCACCACAAATAAGATTCTTCTGAGGAGTTCCCAGTACATTATCCTTTCCCCCGTGTAATCACCTTAACAAGCTCCAGCTGTTTTTATTCTCAGAAGGTTGACTCCCTGATACACAGCTGCATACCCCCTTCGTAAGTGCAGGTCCTAAAGGAGCTTTTTTCTCTGTTCCCTCACCACAATCCAGATTCTTTTCGGGAGTTACCAGTACAGTAACCTTACCAGGAAGTATTTAATTTATTAAGCTACTGCTTTTCTTAATCTCAGTGGAGATATTTACTGATAAGCAGCTACCTACGCAGCATGTTCATGTCCTTCCTAAATGAGCTTTTATCTCTCTCCCCTCACCACAAATCAGATTCTTCTGAGGAGTTCCCAGTACATTATCCTTTCCCCTGTGTAATTACGTTAAAAAGCTCCAGCTGTTTTTATTCTCAGAAGGTTTACTCCCTGATATACAGCTGCCTACCCCCTTCGTAATTGCAGGTCCTAAATGAGCTTTTTCTCTGTTCCCTCACCTCATTCCAGATTCTTTTGGGGAGTTACCAGTACAGTAACCATACCAGGAAGTACTTAATTTATTAAGCTACTGCTTTTCTTAATCTCAGTGGAGATATTTACTGATAAACAGCTACCTACGCAGCATGTTCATGTTGTTCCTAAATGAGCTTTTATGTCTCTCCCCTCACCACAAATCAGATTCTTCTGAGGAGTTCCCAGTACATTATCCTTTCCCCTGTGTAATTACCTTAACAAGCTCCAGCTGTTTTTATTCTCAGAAGGTTTACTCCCTGATATACAGCTGCCTACCACCTTCGTAAGTGCAGGTCTTAAATGAGCTTTTTTCTCTGTTCCTTCACCACAATCCAGATTCTTTTGGGGAGTTACCAGTACAGTAACCATACCAGGAAGTACTTAATTTATTAAGCTACTGCTTTTCTTAATCTCAGTGGAGATATTTACTGATAAACAGCTACCTACGCAGCATGTTCATGTCGTTCCTAAATGAGCTTTTATCTCTCTCCCCTCACCAAATATGAGATTCTTCTGAGGAGTTCCCAGTACATTATCCTTTCCCCTGTGTAATTACCTTAACAAGCTCCAGCTGTTTTTATTCTGAGAAGGTTTACTCCCTGATATACAGCTGCCTACCCCCTTCGTAAGTGCAGGTCCTAAATGAGCTTTTTTCTCTGTTCCCTCACCACAATCCAGATTCTTTTGGGGAGTTACCAGTACAGTAACTATACCAGGAAGTACTTAATTTATTAAGCTACTGCTTTTCTTAATCTCAGTGGAGATATTTACTGATAAACAGCTACCTACGCAGCATGTTCATGTCGTTCTTAAATGAGCTTTTAACTCTCTCCCCTCACCACAAATAAGATTCTTCTGAGGAGTTCCAAGTACATTATCCTTTCCCCTGTGTAATTACCTTAACAAGCTCCAGCTGTTTTTATTCTCAGAAGGTTTACTCCCTGATATACAGCTGCCTACCCCCTTCGTAAGAGCAGTTCGTAAATGAGCTTTTTTCTCTGTTCCCTCCCCACAATCCAGGTTCTTTTGGGGAGGTACCAGTACAGTAAGCATACCAGAAGTACTTAATTTATTAAGCTACTTCCTTTCTTAATCTCGGTGGAGATATTTACTGATAAACAGCTACCTACGCAGCATGTTCATGTCGTTCCTAAATGAGCTTTTATCTCTACCCCTCACCACAAATAAGATTCTTCTGAGGAGTTCCCAGTACATTATCCTTTCCCCCGTGTAATCACCTTAACAAGCTCCAGCTGTTTTTATTCTCAGAAGGTTTACTCCCTGATACACAGCTGCATACCCCCTTCGTAAGTGCAGGTCCTAAAGGAGCTTTTTTCTCTGTTCCCTCAAAACAATCCAGATTCTGTTGGGGAGTTACCAGTACAGTAACCATACCAGGAAGTACTTAATTTATTAAGCTCCTGCTTTTCTTAATCTCAGTGGAGATATTTACTGATAAACAGCTACCTACGCAGCATGTTCATGTCGTTCCTAAATGAGCTTTTAACTCTCTCCCCTCACCACAAATCAGATTCTTCTGAGGAGTTCCCAGTACATTATCCTTTCCCCTGTGTAATTACCTTAACAAGCTCCAGCTGTTTTTATTCTCAGAAGGTTTACTCCCTGATATACAGCTGCCTACCCCCTTCGTAAGAGCAGTTCGTAAATGAGCTTTTTTCTCTGTTCCCTCCCCACAATCCAGGTTCTTTTGGGGAGGTACCAGTACAGTAAGCATACCAGAAGTACTTAATTTATTAAGCTACTTCCTTTCTTAATCTCGGTGGAGATATTTACTGATAAACAGCTACCTACGCAGCATGTTCATGTCGTTCCTAAATGAGCTTTTATCTCTCTCCCCTCACCACAAATAAGATTCTTCTGAAGAGTTCCCAGTACATTATCCTTTCCCCCGTGTAATCACCTTAACAAGCTCCAGCTGTTTTTATTCTCAGAAGGTTTACTCCCTGATACACAGCTGCATACCCCCTTCGTAAGTGCAGGTCCTAAAGGAGCTTTTTTCTCTGTTCCATCACCACAATCCAGATTCTTTTGGGGAGTTACCAGTACAGTAACCATACGAGGAAGTATTTAATTTATTAAGCTACTGCTTTTCTTAATCTCAGTGGAGATATTTACTGATAAGCAGCTACCTACGCAGCATGTTCATGTCCTTCCTAAATGAGCTTTTATCTCTCTCCCCTCACCACAAATCAGATTCTTCTGAGGAGTTCCCAGTACATTATCCTTTCCCCTGTGTAATTACCTTAAAAAGCTCCAGCTGTTTTTTTTCTCAGAAGGTTTACTTCCTGATATACAGCTGCCTACCCCCTTCGTAATTGCAGGTCCTAAATGAGCTTTTTTCTCTGTTCCCTCACCACAATCCAGATTCTTTTGGGGAGTTACCAGTACAGTAACCATACCAGGAAGTACTTAATTTATTAAGCTACTGCTTTTCTTAATCTCAGTGGAGATATTTACTGATAAACAGCTACCAACGCAGCATGTTCATGTCGTACCTAAATGAGCTTTTATCTCTCTCCCCTCACCACAAATCAGATTCTTCTGAGGAGTTCCCAGTACATTATCCTTTCCCCTGTGTAATTACCTTAACAACCTCCAGCTGTTTTTATTCTCAGAAGGTTTACTCCCTGATATACAGCTGCCTACCCCCTTCGTAAGTGCAGGTCTTAAATGAGCTTTTTTCTCTGTTCCTTCACCACAATCCAGATTCTTTTGGGGAGTTACCAGTACAGTAACCATACCAGGAAGTACTTAATTTATTAAGCTACTGCTTTTCTTAATCTCAGTGGAGATATTGACTGATAAACAGCTACCTACGCAGCATGTTCATGTCGTTCCTAAATGAGCTTTTATCTCTCTCCCCTCACCACAAATCAGATTCTTCTGAGGAGTTCCCAGTACATTATCCTTTCCCCTGTGTAATTACCTTAAAAAGCTCCAGCTGTTTTTATTCTCAGAAGGTTTACTCCCTGATATACAGCTGCCTACCCCCTTCGTAAGTGCAGGTCCTAAATGAGCTTTTTTCTCTGTTCCCTCACCACAATCCAGATTCTTTTGGGGAGTTACCAGTACAGTAACTATACCAGGGAGTACTTAATTTATTAAGCTACTGCTTTTCTTAATCTCAGTGAAGATATTTACTGATAAACAGCTACGTACGCAGCATGTTCATGTCCTTCCTAAATGAGCTTTTATCTCTCTCCCCTCACCACAAATCAGATTCTTCTGAGCAGTTCCCAGTACATTATCCTTTCCCCTGTGTAATTACCTTAACAAGCTCCAGCTGTTTTTATTCTCAGAAGGTTTACTCCCTGATATACAGCTGCCTACCCCATTCGTAAGTGCAGGTCCTAAATGAGCTTTTTTCTCTGTTCCCTCAACACAATCCAGATTCTTTTGGGGAGTTACCAGTACAGTAACCATACCAGGAAGTACTTAATTTATTAAGCTACTGCTTTTCTTATTCTCAGGGGAGATATTTACTGATAAACAGCTACCTACGCAGCTTGTTCATGTTGTTCCTAAATGAGTTTTATCTCCCTCCACTCACCACAAATCAGATTCTTCTGAGGAGTTCCCAGTACATTATCCTTTCCCCTGTGTAATTACCTTAACAAGCTCCAGCTGTTTTTATTCTCAGAAGGTTGACTCCCTGATATACAGCTGCCTACCCTCTTCCTAAGTGCAGGTCCTAAATGAGCTTTTTTCACTGTTCCCTCAAAACAATCCAGATTCTGTTGGGGAGTTACCAGTACAGTAACCATACCAGGAAGTACTTAATTTATTAAGCTACTGCTTTTCTTAATCTCAGTGGAGATATTTACTGATAAACAGCTACCTACGCAGCATGTTCATGTCGTTCCTAAATGAGCTTTTAACTCTCTCACCTCACCACAAATAAGATTCTTCTGAGGAGTTCCAAGTACATTATCCTTTCCCCTGTGTAATTACCTTAACAAGCTCCAGCTGTTTTTATTCTCAGAAGGTTTACTCCCTGATATACAGTTGCCTACACCCTTCGTAAGTGCAGTTCGTAAATGAGCTTTTTTCTCTGTTCCCTCACCACAATCCAGATTCTTTTGGGGTGTTACCAGTACAGTAACCATACCAGGAAGTACTTAATTTATTAAGCTACTGCTTTTCTTAATCTCAGTGGAGATATTTACTGATAAACAGCTACCTACGCAGCATGTTCATGTCGTTCCTAAATGAGCTTTTATCTCTCTCCCCTCACCACGAATCAGATTCTTCTGAGGAGTTCCCAGTACATTATCCTTTCCCCTGTGTAATTACCTTAACAAGCTCCAGCTGTTTTATTCTCAGAAGGTTTATCCCCTGATATACAGCTGCCTACCCCCTTCGTAAGTGCAGGTCCTAAATGAGCTTTTTTCTCTGTTCCCTCACCACAATCCAGATGCTTTTGCGGAGTTACCAGTACAGCAACCGTACCAGGAAGTACTTAATTTATTAAGCTACTGCTTTTCTTATTCTAAGTGGAGATATTTCCTGATAAACAGCTACCTACGCAGCATGTTCATGTCGTTCCTAAATGAGCTTTTATCTCTCTCCCGTCACCACAAATCAGATTCTTCTGAGGAGTTCCCAGTACACTATCCTTTCCACTGTGTAATTACCATAACAAACTCCACCTGTTTTTATTCTCAGAATGTTTACTCCCTGATATACAGCTGCCTACCCCCTTCGTAACTGCAGGTCCTAAATGAGCTTTTTCTCTGTTCCCTCACCACAATCCAGATTATTTGGGGAGTTACCAGTACAGTAACCATACCTGGAAGTACTTAATTTATTAAGCTACTGCTTTTCTTAATCTCAGTGGAGATATTTACTGATAAACAGCTACCTATGCAGCATGTTCATGTCGTTCCTAAATGAGCTTTTATCTCTCTCCCCTCACCACAAATCAGATTCTTCTGAGGAGTTCCCAGTACATTATCCTTTCCCCTGTTTAATTACCTTAACAAGCTCCAGCTGTTTCAATTCTCAGAAGGTACTCCCTGATATACAGCTGCCTACCCCCTTCGTAAGTGCAGGTCCTAAATGAGCTTTTTTCTCTGTTCCCTCACCACAATCCAGATGCTTTTGCGGAGTTACCAGTACAGCAACCGTACCAGGAAGTGCTTAATTTATTAAGCTACTGCTTTTCTTATTCTAAGTGGAGATATTTCCTGATAAACAGCTACCTACGCAGCATGTTCATGTCGTTCCTAAATGAGCTTTTATCTCTCTCCCGTCACCACAAATCAGATTCTTCTGAGGAGTTCCCAGTACACTATCCTTTCCACTGTGTAATTACCATAACAAACTCCACCTGTTTTTATTCTCAGAATGTTTACTCCCTGATATACAGCTGCCTACCCCCTTCGTAACTGCAGGTCCTAAATGAGCTTTTTCTCTGTTCCCTCACCACAATCCAGATTATTTGGGGAGTTACCAGTACAGTAACCATACCTGGAAGTACTTAATTTATTAAGCTACTGCTTTTCTTAATCTCAGTGGAGATATTTACTGATAAACAGCTACCTATGCAGCATGTTCATGTCGTTCCTAAATGAGCTTTTATCTCTCTCCCCTCACCACAAATCAGATTCTTCTGAGGAGTTCCCAGTACATTATCCTTTCCCCTGTTTAATTACCTTAACAAGCTCCAGCTGTTTCAATTCTCAGAAGGTACTCCCTGATATACAGCTGCCTACCCCCTTCGTAAGTGCAGGTCCTAAATGAGCTTTTTTCTCTGTTCCCTCACCACAATCCAGGTTCTTTTGGGGAGGTACCAGTACAGTAAGCATACCAGAAGTACTTAATTTATTAAGCTACTGCTTTTCTTCATCTCAGTGGAGATATTTACTGATAAACAGCTACCTACGCAGCATGTTCATGTCGTTCCTAAATGAGCTTTTATCTCTCTACCCTCACCACAAATCAGATTCTTCTGAGGAGTTCCCAGTACATTATCCTTTCCCCTGTTTAATTACCTTAACAAGCTCCAGCTGTTTTTATTCCCAGAAGGGATACTCCCTGATATACAGCTGCCTACGCAGCATGTTCATGTCGTTCCTAAATGAGCTTTTATCTCTCTCCCCTCACCACAAATCAGATTCTTCTGAGGATTTCCCAGTACATTATCCTTTCCCCTGTGTAATTACCTTAACAAGCTCCAGCTGTTTTTATTCTCAGAAGGTTTACTCCCTGATATACAGCTGCCTACCACCTTCGAAAGTGCAGGTCATAAATGAGCTTTTTTCTCTGTTCCCTCACCACAATCCAAATGCTTTTGGGGAGTTTCCAGTACAGTAACCATACCAGGAAGTACTTAATTTATTAAGCTACTGCTTTTTTTAATCTCAGTGGAGATATTTACTGATAAACAGCTACCTACGCAGCATGTTCATGTCGTTCCTAAATGAGTTTTATCTCTCTCCCCTCACCACAACTCAGATTCTTCTGAATAGTACCCAGTACATTATCCTTTCCCCTGTGTAATTACCTTAAAAAGCTCCAGCAGTTTTTATTCTCAGAAGGTTTACTCCCTGATAAACTGCTGCCTACCCCCTTTGTAAGTGCAGGTCCTAAATGAGCTTTTTTCTCTGTTCCCTCACCACAATCCAGATTCTTTTGGGGAGTTACCAGTACAGTAACCATACCAGGAAGTACTTAATTTATTAAGCTACTGCTTTTCTTAATCTCAGTGCAGATATTTACTGATAAACAGCTACCTACGCAGCATGTTCATGTCGTTCCTAAATGAGCTTTTATCTCTCTACCCTCACCACGAATCAGATTCTTCTGAGGAGTTCCCAGTACATTATCCTTTCCCCTGTTTAATTACCTTAACAAGCTCCAGCTGTTTTTATTCCCAGAAGGGATACTCCCTGATATACAGCTGCCTACGCAGCATGTTCATGTCGTTCCTAAATGAGCTTTTATCTCTCTCCCCTCACCACCAATCAGATTCTTCTGAGGAGTTCCCAGTACATTATCCTTTCCCCTGTGTAATTACCATAACAAGCTCCAGCTGTTTTTATTCTCAGAAGGTTTACTCCCTGATATACAGCTGCCTACCCCCTTCGTAAGTGCAGGTCCTAAAGGAGCTTTTTTCTCTGTTCCCTCACAACAATCCAGATTCTTTGGGGGAGTTACCAGTACAGTAACCATACCAGGAAGTACTTAATTTATTAAGCTACTGCTTTTCTTAATCTCAGTGGAGATATTTACTGATAAACAGCTACATACGCAGCATGTTCATGTCGTTCCTAAATGAGCTTTTTTCTCTCTACCCTCACCACAAATCAGATTCTTCTGAGGAGTTCCCAGTACATTATCCTTTCCCCTGTTTAATTACCTTAACAAGCTCCAGCTGTTTTTATTCCCAGAAGGGATACTCCCTGATATACAGCTACCTACGCTGCATGTTCATGTCGTTCCTAAATGAGCTTTTATCTCTTTCCCCTCACCACAAATCAGATTCTTCTGAGGAGTTCCCAGTACAATATTCTTTCCCCTGTGTAATTACCTTAACAAGCTCCAGCTGTTTTTATTCTCAGAAGGTTTACTCCCTGATATACAGCTGCCTACCCCCTTCGTAAGTGCAGGTCCTAAAGGAGCTTTTTTCTCTGTTCCCTAACAACAATCCAGATTCTTTTGGGGAGTTACCAGTACAGTAACCATACCAGGAAGTACTTAATTTATTAAGCTACTGCTTTTCTTAATCTCAGTGCAGATATTTACTGATAAACAGCTACCTACGCAGCATGTTCATGTCGTTCCTAAATGAGCTTTTATCTCTCTACCCTCACCACAAATCAGATTCTTCTGAGGAGTTCCCAGTACATTATCCTTTCCCCTGTGTAATTACCTTAACAAGCTCCAGCTGTTTTTATTCCCAGAAGGGATACTCCCTGATATACAGCTGCCTGCGCAGCATGTTCATGTCGTTCCTAAATGAGCTTTTATCTCTCTCCCCTCACCACAAATCAGATTCTTCTGAGGATTTCCCAGTACATTATCCTTTCCTCTGTGTAATTACCTTAACAAGCTCCAGCTGTTTTTATTCTCAGAAGGTTTACTCCCTGATATACAGCTGCCTACCAACTTCGAAAGTGCAGGTCCTAAATGAGCTTTTTTCTCTGTTCCCTCACCAAAATCCAGATTCTTTTGGGGAGTTTCCAGTACAGTAACCATACCAGGAAGTACTTAATTTATTAAGCTACTGCTTTTCGTAATCTCAGTGGAGATATTTACTGATAAACAGCTACCTACGCAGCATGTTCATGTAGTTCCTAAATGAGTTTTATGTCTCTCCCCTCACCACAACTCAGATTCTTCTGAATAGTACCCAGTACGTTATCCTTTCCCCTGTGTAATTACCTTAAAAAGCTCCAGCAGTTTTTATTCTCAGAAGGTTTACTCCCTGATATACTGCTGCCTACCCCCTTCGTAAGTGCAGGTCCTAAATGAGCTTTTTTCTCTGTTCCCTCACCACAATCCAGATTCTTTTGGGGTGTTACCAGTACAGTAACCATACCAGGAAGTACTTAATTTATTAAGCTACTGCTTTTCTTAAACTCAGTGGAGATATTTACTGATAAACAGCAACCTACGCAGCATGTTCATGTCGTTCCTAAATGAGCTTTTATTTGTCTCCCCTCACCACAAATCAGATTCTTCTGAGGAGTTCCCGGTACATTATCCTTTCCCCTGTGTAATTACCTTAACAAGCTCCAGCTGTTTTTATTCTCAGAAGGTTTACTCCCTGATATACAGCTGCCTACCCCCTTCATAAGTGCAGGTCCTAAATGAGCTTTTTTCTCTGTTCCCACACCACAATCCAGATTGTTTTGGGGAGGTACCAGTACAGTAACCATACCAGGAAGTACTTAATTTATTAAGCTACTGCTTTTCTTAATCTCAGTGCAGATATTTACTGATAAACAGCTACCTACACAGCATGTTCATGTCGTTCCAAAATGAGCTTTTATCTCTCTCCCCTCACCACAAATCAGATTCTTCTGAGGAGTTCCCAGTACATTATCCTTTCCCCTGTGTAATTACCTTAACAAGCTCCAGCTGTTTTTATTCTCAGAAGGTTTACTCCCTGATATACAGCTGCCTACCCCCTTCGTAAGTGCAGGTCTTAAGTGAGCTTTTTTCTCTGTTCCCTCACCACAATCCAGATTCTTTTGGGGAGTTACCAGTACAGTAACCATACCAGGAAGTACTTAATTTATTAAGCTACTGCTTTTCTTAATCTCAGTGGAGATATTTACTGATAAACAGCTACATACGCAGCATGTTCATGTCGTTCCTAAATGAGCTTTTATCTCTCTCCCCTCACCACAAATCAGATTCTTCTGAGGAGTTCCCGGTACATTATCCTTTCCCCTGTGTAATTACCTTAACAAGCTCCAGCTGTTTTTACTCTCAGAGGTTTATTCCTGATATACAGCTGCCTACCTCCTTCATAAGTGCAGGTCCTAAATGAGCTTTTTTCTCTGTTCCCTCACCACAATCCAGATTCTTTTGGGGAGTTACCAGTACAGTAACCATACCAGGAAGTACTTAATTTATGAAGCTACTGCTTTTCTTAATCTCAGTGGAGATATTTACTGATAAACAGCTACCTACGCAGCAAGTTCATGTCGTTCCTAAATGAGCTTTTATCTCTCTCCCCTCAACACAAATCAGATTCTTCTGAGAAGTTCCCAGTACATTATCCTTTCCCCTGTGTAATTACCTTAACAAGCTCCAGCTGTTTTTATTCTCAGAAGGTTAACTCCCTGATATACAGCTGCCTACCCCCTTCGTAACTGCAGGTCCTAAATGAGCTTTTTTCTCTGTTCCCTCACCACAATCCAGATTCTTTGGGGAGTTACCAGTACAGTAACCATACCAGGAAGTACTTAATTTATTCAGGTACTGCTTTTCTTAATCTCAGTGGAGATATTTACTGATAAACAGCTACCTAGGCAGCATGTTCATGTCGTTCCTAAATGAGCTTTTATCCCTCTCCCCTCACCACAAATCAGATTCTACTGAGGAGTTCCCAGTACATTATCCTTTCCCCTCTGTACTTACCTTAACAAGCTCCAGCTGTTTTTAATCTCAGAAGGATTACTCCCTGATATACAGCTGCCTACCCCCTTCGTAAGTGCAGTTCGTAAATGAGCTTTTTTCTCTGTTCCCTCACCACAATCCAGATTCTTTTGGGGAGTTACCAGTACAGTAACCATACCAGGAAGTACTTAATTTATTAAGCTACTGCTTTTCTTAATCTCAGTGGAGATATTTACTGATAAACAGCTACCTACGCAGCATGTTCATATCGTTCATAAATGAGCTGTTATCTCTCTCCTCTCTCCACAAATCAGATTCTTCTGAGGAGTTCCCAGTACATTATCCTTTCCCCTGTGTAATTACCTTAACAAGCTCCAGCTGTTTTTATTCTCAGAAGGTTTACTCCCTGATATACAGCTGCCTACCCCCTTCGTAAGTGCAGGTCCTAAAGGAGCTTTTTTCTCTGTTCCCTCACAACAATCCAGATTCTTTTGGGGAGTTACTAGTAGAGTAACCATACCAGGAAGTACTTAATTTATTAAGCTACTGCTTTTCTTAATCTCAGTGCAGATATTTACTGATAAACAGCTACCTACTCAGCATGTTCATGTCGTTCCTAAATGAGCTTTTATCTCTCTACCCTCACCACAAATCAGATTCTTCTGAGGAGTTCCCATACATTATCCTTTCCCCTGTGTAATTACCTTAACAAGCTCCAGCTGTTTTTATTCCCAGAAGGGATACTCCCTGATATACAGCTGCCTACGCAGCATGTTCATGTCGTTCCTAAATGAGCTTTTATCTCTCTCCCCTCACCACAAATCAGATTCTTCTGAGGATTTTCCAGTACATTATCCTTTCCCCTGTGTAATTACCTTAACAAGCTCCAGCTGTTTTTATTCCCAGAAGGGATACTCCCTGATGTACAGCTGCCTACGCAGCATGTTCATGTCGTTCCTAAATGAGTTTTATCTCTCTCCCCTCACCACAACTCAGATTCTTCTGAATAGTACCCAGTACATTATCCTTTCCCCTGTGTAATTACCTTAAAAAGCTCCAGCAGTTTTTATTCTCAGAAGGTTTACTCCCTGATATACTGCTGCCTACCCCCTTCGTAATTGCAGGTCCTAAATGAGCTTTTTTCTCTGTTTCCTCACCACAATCCAGATTCTTTGGGGAGTTACCAGTACAGTAACCATACCAGGAAGTACTTAATTTATTAAGCTACTTCTTTTCTTCATCTCAGTAGAGATATTTACTGATAAACAGCTACCTACGCAGCATGTTCATGGCGTTCCTAAATGAGCTTTTATCTCTCTCCCCTCACCACAAATCAGATTCTTCTGAGGAGTTCCCAGTACATTATCCTTTCCCCTGTGTAATTACCTTAACAAGCTCCAGCTGTTTTTATTCTCAGAGGTTTATTCATGATATACAGATGCCTACCCCCTTCATAAGTGCAGGTCCTAAATGAGCTTTTTTCTCTGTTCCCTCACCACAATCCAGATTCTTTTGGGAAGTTACCAGTACAGTAACCATACCAGGAAGTACTTAATTTATGAAGCTACTGCTTTTCTTAATCTCAGTGGAGATATTTACTGATAAACAGCTACCTACGCAGCATGTTCATGTCCTTCCTAAATGAGCTTTTATCTCTCTCCCCTCAACACAAATCAGATTCTTCTGAGGAGTTCCCAGTACATTATCCTTTCCCCTGTGTAATTACCTTAACAAGCTCCAGCTGTTTTTATTCTCAGAAGGTTTACTCCCTGATATACAGCTGCCTACCCCCTTCGTAATTGCAGGTCCTAAATGAGCTTTTTTCTCTGTTTTCTCACCACAATCCAGATTCTTTGGGGAGTTACCAGTACAGTAACCATACCAGGAAGTACTTAATTTATTAAGGTACTGCTTTTCTTAATCTCAGTGGAGATATTTACTGATAAACAGCCACCTACGCAGCATGTTCATGTCGTTCTTAAATGAGCATTTATCTCTCTCCCCTCACCACAAATCAGATTCTACTGAGGAGTTCGCAGTACATTATCCTTTCCCCTGCTTACTTACCTTAACAAGCTCCAGCTGTTTTTATTCTCAGAAGGTTTACTCCCTGATATACAGCTGCCTACCCCCTTCGTAAGTGCAGGTCCTAAATGAGCTTTTTTCTCTGTTCCCTCACCACAATCCAGATTCTTTTGGGGAGTTACCAGTACAGTAACCATATCAGGAAGTACTTAATTTATTAAGCTACTGCTTTTCTTAATCTCAGTGGAGATATTTACAGATAAACAGCTACGTACGCAGCATGTTCATGTCGTTCCTAAATGAGCTTTTATCTCTCTCCCCTCACCACAAATCAGATTCTTCTGAGGAGTTCCCAGTACATTATCCTTTCCCCTGTTTAATTACCTTAATTAGCTCCAGCTGTTTTTATTCTCAGAAGGTTTACTCCCTGATATACAGCTGCCTACCCCCTTCGTAAGTGCTGGTCCTAAATCAGCTTTTTTTCTCTGTTCCCTCACCACAATCCAGATTCTTTTGGGGAGTTACCAGTACAGTAACCATACCAGGAAGTACTTAATTTATTAAGCTACTGCTTTTTTTAATCTCAGTGGAGATATTTACTGATAAACAGCTAACTACGCAGCATGTACATGTCGTTCTTAATGAGGTTTTATCTCTCTCCCCTCACCACAAATCAGATTCTTCTGAGGAGTTCCCAGTACATTATCCTTTCCCCTGTGTAATTACCTTAACAAGCTCCAGTTGTTTTTATTCCCAGAAGGGATACTCCCTGATATTCAGCTGCCTACCCGCTTCGTAAGTGCATGTCCTAAATGAGCTTTTTTCTCTGTTCCCTCACCACAATCCAGATTCTTTTGTGGAGTTACCAGTACAGTAACCATACCAGGAAGTACTAATTTATTAAGCTACTGCTTTTCTTAATCTCAGTTTAGATATTTACTGATAAACAGCTACCTACGCAGCATGTTCATATCGTTCCTAAATGAGCTTTTATCTCTCTCCCCTCACCACAAATAAGATTCTTCTGAGGAGTTCCCAGTACATTATCCTTTCCCCTGTGTAATTACCTTAACAAGCTCCAGCTGTTTTTATTCTCAGAAGGTTTACTCCCTGATATACAGCTGCCTACCCCCTTCGTAAGTGCTGGTCCTAAAGGAGCTTTTTTTTCTGTTCCCTCACAACAATCCAGATTCTTTTGGGGAGTTACCAGTACAGCAACCATACCAGGAAGTAATTAATTTATTAAGCTACTGCTTTTCTTAATCTCAGTGGAGATATTTACTGATAAACAGCTACCTACGCAGCATGTTCATGTCGTTCCTAAATGAGCTTTTATCTCTCTACCCTCACCACAAATCAGATGCTTCTGAGGAGTTCCCTGTACATTATCCTTTCCCCTGTTTAATTACCTTAACAAGCTCCAGCTGTTTTTATTCACAGAAGGGATACTCCCTGATATACAGCTACCTACGCAGCATGTTCATGTCGTTCCTAAATGAGCTTTTATCTCTCTCCCCTCACCACAAATCAGATTCTTCTGAGGATTTCCCAGTACATTATCCTTTCCCCTGTGTAATTACCTTAACAAGCTCCAGCTGTTTTTATTCTCAGAAGGTTTACTCCCTGATATACTGGTGCCTACCCCCTTCGTAAGTGCAGGTCCTAAATGAGCTTTTTTCTCTGTTCCCTCACCACAATCCAGATTCTTTTGGGGAGTTACCAGTACAGTAACCATACCAGGAAGTACTTAATTTATTAAGCTACTGCTTTTCTTAAACTCAGTGGAGATATTTACTGACAAACAGCGACATACGCAGCATGTTCATGTCGTTCCTAAATGAGCTTTTATCTCTCTCCCCTCACCACAAATCAGATTCTTCTGAGGAGTTCCCGGTACATTATCCTTTCCCCTGTGTAATTACCTTAACAAGCTCCAGCTGTTTTTATTCTCAGAAGGTTTACTCCCTGATATACAGCTGCCTACCCCCTTCGTAAGTGCAGGTCCTAAATGAGCTTTTTTCTCTGTTCCCTCACCACAATCCAGATTCTTTTGGGGAGTTACCAGTACAGTTACCATACCAGGAAGTACTTAATTTATTAAGCTACTGCTTTTCATAATCTCAGTGGAGATATTTACTGATAAACAGCTACCTACGCAGTATGTTCATGTCGTTCCTAAATGAGCTTTTATCTCTCTCCCCTCACCACAACTCAGATTCTTCTGAATAGTACCCAGTACACTATCCTTTCCCCTGTGTAATTACCTTAAAAAGCTCCAGCAGTTTTTATTCTCAGCAGGTTTACTCCCTGATATACTGCTGCCTACCCCCTTCGTAAGTGCAGGTCCTAAATGAACTTTTTTCTCTGCTCCCTCACCACAATCCAGATGCTTTTGGGGAGTTACCAGTACAGTAACCATACCAGGAAGTACTTAATTTATTCAGCTACTTCTTTTCTTAATCTCAGTGGAGATATTTACTGATAAACAGCTACCTACGCAGCATGTTCATGTCGTTCCTAAATGAGCTTTTATCTCTCTCCCCTCACCACAAATCAGATTCTTCTGAGGAGTTCCCGGTACATTATCCTTTCCCCTGTGTAATTACCTTAACAAGCTCCAGCTGTTTTTATTCTCAGAGGTTTATTCCTGATATACACCTGCCTACCTCCTTCATAAGTGCAGGTCCTAAATGAGCTTTTTCCTCTGTTCCCTCACCACAATCCAGATTCTTTTGGGAAGTTACCAGTACAGTAACCATACCAGGAAGTACTTAATTTATTAAGCTTCTGCTTTTCTTAATCTCTGTAGAGATATTTACTGATAAACAGCTACCTAGGCGGCATGTTCATGTCGTTCCTAAATGAGCTTTTATCTCTCTCCCCTCACCACAAATCAGATTCTTCTGAGGAGTTCCCAGTACATTATCCGTTCCCCTGTGTAATTACCTTAACAAGCTCCAGCTGTTTTTATTCTCAGAATGTTTACTCCCTGATATACAGCACCTACACCCTTCGAAAGTGCAGGTCCTAAATGAGATTTTTTCTCTGTTCCCTCACCACAATCCAGATTCTTTTGAGGAGTTACCAGTACAGTATCCATAGCAGAAAGTACTTAATTTATTAAGCTACTGCTTTTCTTAATCTCATTGGAGATATTTGCTGATAAACAGCTACGTATGCAGCATTTTCATGTCGTTCCTAAATGAGCTTTTATCTCTCTCCCCTCATCACAAATCAGATTCTTCTGAGGAGTTCCCAGTACATTATCCTTTCCCCTGTGTAATTACCTTAACAAGCTCTAGCTGTTTTTATTCTCAGAAGGTTTACTACCTGATATACAGCTGCCTACCCCTTCGTAAGTGCAGGTCCTAAATGAGCTTTTTTCTGTGTTGCCTCACCAAAATCCAGATTCTTTAGGGGAGTTACCAGTATAGTAACCATACCAGGAAGTACTTAATTTATTAAGCTACTGCTTTTCTTAATCTCAGTGGAGATATTTACTGATAAAGAGCTACCTACGCAGCATGTTCATGTCGTTCCTAAATAAGCTTTTATCTCTCTCCCCTCACCACAAATCAGATTCTTCTGAGGAGTTCCCAGTACATTATCCTTTCCCCTGTGTAATTACCTTAACAAGCTCCAGCTGTTTTTATTCTCAGAAGGTTTACTCCCTGATATAGAGCTGCCTACCCCCTTAGTAAGTGCAGGTCCTAAATGAGCTTTTTTCTCTGTTCCCTCACCACAATCCAGATTCTTTTGGCGAGATATCAGTACAGTAACCATACCAGGAATTACTTTATTTATTAGGCTACTGCTTTTCTTAATCTCAGTGGAAATATTTACTGATAAACAGCTACGTACGCAGCATGTTCATTTCGTTCCTAAATGAGCTTTTATCTCTCTCCCCTCACCACAAATCAGATTCTTCTGAGGAGTTCCCAGTACATTATCCTTTCCCCTGTGTAATTACCTTAACAAGCTCCAGCTGTTTTTATTCTCAGAATCGATACTCCCTGATATACAGCTGCCTACCCCCTTCGTAAGTGAAGGTCCTAAATGAGCTTTTTTCTCTGTTCCCTCACCACAATCCAGATTCTTTTGGGGAGTTACCAGTACAGTAACCATACCAGGAAGTACTTAATTTATTAAGCTACTGCTTTTCTTAATCTCAGTGGAGATATTTACTGATAAACAGCTACCTACGCAGCATGTTCATGTCGTTCCTAAATGAGCTTTTATCTCTCTCCCCTCACCACAACTCAGATTCTTCTGAATAGTACCCAGTACATTATCCTTTCCCCTGTGTAATTACCTTAAAAAGCTCCAGCAGTTTTTATTCTCAGCAGGTTTACTCCCTGATATACTGCTGCCTACCCCCTTCGTAAGTGCAGGTCCTAAATGAACTTTTTTCTCTGCTCCCTCACCACAATCCAGATGCTTTTGGGGAGTTACCAGTACAGTAACCATACCAGGAAGTACTTAATTTATTCAGCTACTTCTTTTCTTAATCTCAGTGGAGATATTTACTGATAAACAGCTACCTACGCAGCATGTTCATGTCGTTCCTAAATGAGCTTTTATCTCTCTCCCCTCACCACAAATCAGATTCTTCTGAGGAGTTCACAGTACATTATCCTTTCCCCTGTGTAATTACCTTAACAAGCTCCAGCTGTTTTTATTCTCAGAGGTTTATTCCTGATATACACCTGCCTACCTCCTTCATAAGTGCAGGTCCTAAATGAGCTTTTTCCTCTGTTCCCTCACCACAATCCAGATTCTTTTGGGAAGTTACCAGTACAGTAACCATACCAGGAAGTACTTAATTTATTAAGCTTCTGCTTTTCTTAATCTCTGTAGAGATATTTACTGATAAACAGCTACCTAGGCGGCATGTTCATGTCGTTCCTAAATGAGCTTTTATCTCTCTCCCCTCACCACAAATCAGATTCTTCTGAGGAGTTCCCAGTACATTATCCGTTCCCCTGTGTAATTACCTTAACAAGCTCCAGCTGTTTTTATTCTCAGAATGTTTACTCCCTGATATACAGCACCTACACCCTTCGAAAGTGCAGGTCCTAAATGAGATTTTTTCTCTGTTCCCTCACCACAATCCAGATTCTTTTGAGGAGTTACCAGTACAGTATCCATAGCAGAAAGTACTTAATTTATTAAGCTACTGCTTTTCTTAATCTCATTGGAGATATTTGCTGATAAACAGCTACGTATGCAGCATTTTCATGTCGTTCCTAAATGAGCTTTTATCTCTCTCCCCTCATCACAAATCAGATTCTTCTGAGGAGTTCCCAGTACATTATCCTTTCCCCTGTGTAATTACCTTAACAAGCTCTAGCTGTTTTTATTCTCAGAAGGTTTACTACCTGATATACAGCTGCCAACCCCTTCGTAAGTGCAGGTCCTAAATGAGCTTTTTTCTGTGTTGCCTCACCAAAATCCAGATTCTTTAGGGGAGTTACCAGTATAGTAACCATACCAGGAAGTACTTAATTTATTAAGCTACTGCTTTTCTTAATCTCAGTGGAGATATTTACTGATAAAGAGCTACCTACGCAGCATGTTCATGTCGTTCCTAAATAAGCTTTTATCTCTCTCCCCTCACCACAAATCAGATTCTTCTGAGGAGTTCCCAGTACATTATCCTTTCCCCTGTGTAATTACCTTAACAAGCTCCAGCTGTTTTTATTCTCAGAAGGTTTACTCCCTGATATACAGCTGCCTACCCCCTTAGTAAGTGCAGGTCCTAAATGAGCTTTTTTCTCTGTTCCCTCACCACAATCCAGATTCTTTTGGCGAGATATCAGTACAGTAACCATACCAGGAATTACTTAATTTATTAGGCTACTGCTTTTCTTAATCTCAGTGGAAATATTTACTGATAAACAGCTACGTACGCAGCATGTTCATTTCGTTCCTAAATGAGCTTTTATCTCTCTCCCCTCACCACAAATCAGATTCTTCTGAGGAGTTCCCAGTACATTATCCTTTCCCCTGTGTAATTACCTTAACAAGCTCCAGCTGTTTTTATTCTCAGAATCGATACTCCCTGATATACAGCTGCCTACCCCCTTCGTAAGTGAAGGTCCTAAATGAGCTTTTTTCTCTGTTCCCTCACCACAATCCAGATTCTTTTGGGGAGTTACCAGTACAGTAACCATACCAGGAAGTACTTAATTTATTAAGCTACTGCTTTTCTTAATCTCAGTGGAGATATTTACTGATAAACAGCTACCTACGCAGCATGTTCATGTCGTTCCTAAATGAGCTTTTATCTCTCTCCCCTCACCACAACTCAGATTCTTCTGAATAGTACCCAGTACATTATCCTTTCCCCTGTGTAATTACCTTAAAAAGCTCCAGCAGTTTTTATTCTCAGCAGGTTTACTCCCTGATATACTGCTGCCTACCCCCTTCGTAAGTGCAGGTCCTAAAAGAACTTTTTTCTCTGCTCCCTCACCACAATCCAGATGCTTTTGGGGAGTTACCAGTACAGTAACCATACCAGGAAGTACTTAATTTATTCAGCTACTTCTTTTCTTAATCTCAGTGGAGATATTTACTGATAAACAGCTACCTACGCAGCATGTTCATGTCGTTCCTAAATGAGCTTTTATCTCTCTCCCCTCACCACAAATCAGATTCTTCTGAGGAGTTCCCGGTACATTATCCTTTCCCCTGTGTAATTACCTTAACAAGCTCCAGCTGTTTTTATTCTCAGAGGTTTATTCCTGATATACACCTGCCTACCACCTTCATAAGTGCAGGTCCTAAATGAGCTTTTTCCTCTGTTCCCTCACCACAATCCAGATTCTTTTGGGAAGTTACCAGTACAGTAACCATACCAGGAAGTACTTAATTTATTAAGCTTCTGCTTTTCTTAATCTCTGTAGAGATATTTACTGATAAACAGCTACCTAGGCGGCATGTTCATGTCGTTCCTAAATGAGCTTTTATCTCTCTCCCCTCACCACAAATCAGATTCTTCTGAGGAGTTCCCAGTACATTATCCGTTCCCCTGTGTAATTACCTTAACAAGCTCCAGCTGTTTTTATTCTCAGAATGTTTACTCCCTGATATACAGCACCTACACCCTTCGAAAGTGCAGGTCCTAAATGAGATTTTTTCTCTGTTCCCTCACCACAATCCAGATTCTTTTGAGGAGTTACCAGTACAGTATCCATAGCAGAAAGTACTTAATTTATTAAGCTACTGCTTTTCTTAATCTCATTGGAGATATTTGCTGATAAACAGCTACGTATGCAGCATTTTCATGTCGTTCCTAAATGAGCTTTTATCTCTCGCCCCTCATCACAAATCAGATTCTTCTGAGGAGTTCCCAGTACATTATCCTTTCCCCTGTGTAATTACCTTAACAAGCTCTAGCTGTTTTTATTCTCAGAAGGTTTACTACCTGATATACAGCTGCCTACCCCTTCGTAAGTGCAGGTCCTAAATGAGCTTTTTTCTGTGTTGCCTCACCAAAATCCAGATTCTTTAGGGGAGTTACCAGTATAGTAACCATACCAGGAAGTACTTAATTTATTAAGCTACTGCTTTTCTTAATCTCAGTGGAGATATTTACTGATAAAGAGCTACCTACGCAGCATGTTCATGTCGTTCCTAAATAAGCTTTTATCTCTCTCCCCTCACCACAAATCAGATTCTTCTGAGGAGTTACCAGTACATTATCCTTTCCCCTGTGTAATTACCTTAACAAGCTCCAGCTGTTTTTATTCTCAGAAGGTTTACTCCCTGATATACAGCTGCCTACCCCCTTAGTAAGTGCAGGTCCTAAATGAGCTTTTTTCTCTGTTCCCTCACCAAAATCCAGATTCTTTTGGCGAGATATCAGTACAGTAACCATACCAGGAATTACTTAATTTATTAGGCTACTGCTTTTCTTAATCTCAGTGGAAATATTTACTGATAAACAGCTACGTACGCAGCATGTTCATTTCGTTCCTAAATGAGCTTTTATCTCTCTCCCCTCACCACAAATCAGATTCTTCTGAGGAGTTCCCAGTACATTATCCTTTCCCCTGTGTAATTACCTTAACAAGCTCCAGCTGTTTTTATTCTCAGAATCGATACTCCCTGATATACAGCTGCCTACCCCCTTCGTAAGTGAAGGTCCTAAATGAGCTTTTTTCTCTGTTCCCTCACCACAATCCAGATTCTTTTGGGGAGTTACCAGTACAGTAACCATACCAGGAAGTACTTAATTTATTAAGCTACTGCTTTTCTTAATCTCAGTGGAGATATTTACTGATAAACAGCTACCTACGCAGCATGTTCATGTCGTTCCTAAATGAGCTTTTATCTCTCTCCCCTCACCACAAATCAGATTCTTCTGAGGAGTTCCCAGTACATTATCCTTTCCCCTGTGTAATTACCTTAACAAACTCCAGCTGTTTTTATTCTCAGAAGGTTTATTCCCTGATATACAGCTGCCTACCCCCTCCGTAAGTGCAGGTCCTAAATGAGCTTTTTTCTCTGTTCCCTCACCACAATCCAGATTCTTTTGGGGAGTTACCAGTACAGTAACCATACAAGGAAGTACTTAATTTATTAAGCTACTGCTTTTCTTAATCTCAGTGGAGATATTTACTGATAAACAGCTACCTACGCAGCATGTTCATATCGTTCCTAAATGAGCTTTTATCTCTCTCCCTTCACCACAAATCAGATTCTTCTGAGGAGTTCCCCGTACATTATCCTTTCCCCTGTGTAATTACCTTAACATGCTCCAGCTGTTTTTATTCTCAGAAGGTTTACTCCCTGATATGCAGCTGCCTACCCCCTTCGTAAGTGCAGGCCCTAAATGAGCTTTTTTTCTCTGTTCCCTCACCACAATACAGATTCTTTGGGGGAGTTACCAGTACAGTAACCATACCAGGAAGTACTTAATTTGTTAAGCTACTGCTTTTCTTAATCTCATTGGAGATATTTACTGATAAACAGCTACCTATGCAGCATGTTCATGTCGTTCCTAAATGAGCTTTTATCTCTCTCCCCTCACCTCAAATCAGATTCTTCTGAGGAGTTCCCAGTACATTATCCTTTCCCATGTGTAATTACCTTAACAAGCTCCAGCTGTTTTTATTCTCAGAAGGTTTACACCCTGATATACAGCTGCCTACCCCCTTCGAATGTGCAGGTCTAAAATGAGTTTTTTTCTCTGTTCCCTCACCACAATCCAGATTCTTTTGGGGAGTTACCAGTACAGTCACCATACCAGGAAGTACTTAATTTATTAAGCTACTGCTTTTCTTAATCTCAGTGTAGATATTTACTGATAAACTGCTACCTACGCAGCATGTTCATGTCGTTCCTAAATGAGCTTTTATCTCTCTCCCCTCACCACAAATCAGATTCTTCTGAGGAGTTCCCAGTACATTATCCTTTCCCATGTGTAATTACCTTAACAAGCTCCAGCTGTTTTTATTCTCAGAAGGTTTACACCCTGATATACAGCTGCCTACCCCCTTCGAAAGTGCAGGTCTAAAATGAGCTTTTTTCTCTGTTCCCTCACCACAATCCAGATTCTTTTGGGGAGTTACCAGTACTGTCACCATACCAGGAAGTACTTAAATTATTAAGCTACTGCTTTTCTTAAGCTCAGTGGAGATATTTACTGATAAACTGCTACCTACGCAGCATGTTCATGTCGTTCCTAAATGAGCTTTTATCTCTCTCCCCTCACCACAAATCAGATTCTTCTGAGGAGTTCCCAGTACATTATCCTTTCCCCTGTGTAATTACCTTAAGAAGCTCCAGCTGTTTTTATTCTCAGAAGGTTTACTCCCTGATATACAGCTGCCTATCCCCTTAGTAAGTGCAGGTCCTAAATGAGATTTTTTCTCTGTTCCCTCGCCACAATCCGATTCTTTTGGGGAGTTACCAGTACAGTAACCATACCAGGAAGTACTTAATTTATTAAGCTACTGCTTTTCTTAATCTCAGTGGAGATATTTACTGATAAACAGCTACTTATGCAGCATGTTCATGTCGTTCCTAAATGAGCTTTTATCTCTCTCCCCTCACCACAAATCAGATCCTTCTGAGGAGTTCCCAGTACTTCATCTTTTCCGCTTTGTAATTACCTTAACAAGCTCCAGCTGATTTTATTCTCAGAAGGTTTACTCCCTGATATACAGCTGCCTACCCCCTTCGTAAGTGCAGGTCCTAAATGAGCTTTTTTCTCTGTTCCCTCACCACAATCCAGATTCTTTTGGAAGTTACCAGTACAGTAACCATACCAGGAAGTACTTAATTTATTAAGCTACTGCTTTTCTTAATCTCAGTGGAGATATTTACTGATAAACAGCTACCTACGCAGCATGTTCATGTCGTTCCTAAGTGAGCTTTTATCTCTCTCCCCTCAACACAAATCAGATTCTTCTGAGGAGTTCCCAGTACATTATCCTTTCCCCTGTGTAATTACCTTAACAAGCTCCAGCTGTTTTTATTCTCAGAAGGTTTACTCCCTGATATACAGCTGCCTACCCCCTTCGTAGGTGCAGGTCCTAAATGAGCTTTTTTCTCTGTTCTCTCACCACAATCCAGATTCTTTTGCGGAGTTACCAGTACAGTAACCATACCAGGAAGTACTTAGTTTATTAAGCTACTGCTTTTCTTAATCTCAGTGGAGATATTTACTGATAAACAGCTACCTACGCAGCATGGTCATGTCGTTCCTAAATGAGCTTTTATCTCTCTCCCCTCACCACAAATCAGATTCTTCTGAGGAGTTCCCAGTACATTATCCTTTCCCCTGTGTAATTACCTTAACAAGCTCCAGCTGTTTTTAATCTCAGAAGGTTTACTCCCTGATATATAGCTGCCTACCCCCTTCGAAAGTGCGGGTCCTAAATGAGCTTTTTTCTCTGTTCCCTCACCACAATCCAGATTCTTTTGGGGAGTTACCAGTACAGTAACCATACCAGGAAGTACTTAATTTATTAAGCTACTGCTTTTCTTAATCTCAGTGGAGATATTTACTGATAAACAGCTACCTACGCAGCATGTTCATGTCGTTCCTAAATGAGCTTTTATCTCTCGCCCCACACCACAAATCAGATTTTTCTGAGGAGTTCCCAGTACATTATCCTTTCCCCTGTGTAATTACCTTAACAAGCTCCAGTTGTTTTTATTCTCAGAAGGTTTATTCCCTGATATACAGCTGCCTACCCCCTTCGTAAGTGCAGGTCCTAAATGAGATTTTTTCTCTCTTCCCTCACCACAATCCAGATTCTTTTGGGGAGTTACCAGTACAGTAACCATACCAGGAAGTACTTAATTTATTAAGCTACTGCTTTTCTTAATCTCAGTGGAGATATTTACTGATAAACAGCTACCTACGCAGCATGTTCATGTCGTTCCTAAATGAGCTTTTATCTCTCTCCCCTCACCACAAATCAGATTCTTCTGAGGAGTTCCCAGTACATTATCCTTTCCCCTGTGTAATTACCTTAACAAGCTCCAGCTGTTTTTATTTTCAGAAGGTTTACTCCCTGATATACAGCTGCCTACCCCTTAAGTAAGTGCAGGGCCTAAATGAGCTTTTTTCTCTGTTCCCTCACCTCAATCCAGATTCTTTTGCGGAGTTACCAGTACAGTAACCATACCAGGAAGTACTTAATTTATTAAGATAATGCTTTTCT